>NC_092822.1:37445000-37555000 GCF_023375885.2 Dermacentor andersoni | reverse complement strand
GCGATGATGCAGCCCGGTACGGACCCCCGCCCTACGAATTATCCAAGTTTTGACCCAACAACGAGCGGACTACCCCAGAATTTATTGGAAGCCCAGGAGATGGACGAGGACTACCTCGGCACCACCGACTCCGAGAACTCGGTAGACGGGGGGATCGAGGATGCCGCCATGCGAGAGCAGCAGCACGAACCCCAGAGAGAAGACGAATCGAACTGGGAATTGGCCCTGTCCAAACGCCAGAAGAAGCGACAAAAGAAGATGGAACTCAACGCTCCCGGGAATTTTCCGTCCACCACTCAAGGTGACCCCAGCGGAAAAACTCCGGCCACTGCTCCGCCGGCAGCTGGCGCGCCAGCCGCCGCCGCCTCGAATAGCGTCAAGAGAGGAGCGATGCGGCGACCCAGGCCACGGCTGCCCCCGCTCCCCAAGGACGATTTCAAAATCATATTGCGGCCGAAAGGACTCGTAATCAGATCGCTCCAGACCCACCAAGTAGCCCGCGCCGTAGCGGCAGCGTGCAACCACCAATGTAAAGGAGAAGAACTGATCATCAGACTTCGCACGGGATCAAACATCATAATAGTGAGCACGGCAAGCGAGACGGCCGCCCAACACGTGCGACGCATTTCCAACCTCACGTTCGGGGAACGCTCGTACGATGTCAATGCTTACGTGGCAGCTCCGGAAGACACCCGCCGCGGCGTGATTCACGGAGTGGACCCCGGGACTTCGCCGGAAGAACTGAAAGCCAACCTGCGGGTGCGGACTCAGGGGGTCAAGATTCACAGCGCCCGAATGCTAGGAAAATCCAAGTCGGCTGTCATCACCTTCGACGGCCCCATAGTCCCGAAACAAGTCATTTATTACGGAGGCGAAATGTGGTGCTACGCGTATCGTCCCACGAGGCAGGTATGTCATATCTGCTGTCAACAAGGTCATCGGTCGGACGTGTGCCCCAATCCTGAAGCCAGGGCGTGCAAGCAGTGCGGTACGCAAAACCCGGCGGAGGGCCACCAATGCACACCCAAATGCCTGATCTGCGGCGGAGGCCACGTCACCGGGTCCAAAGAATGCCAAGACAAGTTAAAGAAAGCCAGGGAGCTGCGCAGCAACCACGGCGGCAGGGGAGGCGGCAACCACGACAGCAGACGCCGCAGCCGGGACGACCGCGGTGAGAAGCTGCGGTGGTTCAGCTCTGAGGGGGAGACCTCGCGGAGCCGTTCGAGATCCCGGGCTTCACGGAGCCGGTCGAGGAGCCGTTCACGGTCCTTCCCGCCCCTGGTGCCCCTGGACGGCCAGCAGCAGCAGCAGAAAAAGCAAAGACACCCGCACGGAAGACCGGAGTCAAGGTGAGCTGGGGAGCAGGAAATCCCTGGTTTGCTCCGCACTCGGGAGGGGAGGTTAAAAAGGACACAAACACAAATACCAACAACGCGCCTAAACATCAGGAAGCTGCGAACAAAGTAATCGCAGCCCTAAGACGCGAACTAGAACTTGCCCGCGTCAGACAGAGCGAGCTAGAACGCCAGGTGGCCGAGCTCACGAAGGCAGTTAGGGACCAGAGACCGAGCAGCCCTCCGCAGCCGCAACCCGACCAAACCCAACCGCCGCACTCGTCGCAGGCAAGCAACGAGAACTTCAACAAATTTAAAGCCGAAATGCAGCAGATGATGCAGCAGATGCAACAGACGATTCAACAAACAACACAACAAACGCAAGCGCAAATAACGGAATTACGCAGCTCGATCCGCAAACAAAAATTCACCGAAAACATCAGAGAGAAGGCATACCACCGTCCTGCACTGACAGCCCTCGCCAACGCGACCACGATTAACACAGAAGCTTAACATGGCCAGAAAAACCTTAAGCAAACAAGAACATCTAGACATATGGCAATGGAACTGCAGAGGCTACCGAAGGAAGCAGGGCCTACTTCAACAATATATTCACACACAACAAACGGTACCCGACATTATTGCGCTTCAGGAAACGGGCACCACACCAACCCTAGGAGGATACACGTGCTACGAAACCCAGGAAAAAGGAAGGACGGCAATCTTAGTCAGCAAAGCGATCATAGCCATAAGCCACAATAGGATAGCCGAAACAGACATAGAGCACGTGATCGTAGAAATTATCCCAAAGAAAAAGAAGAAAATGGGCAGCATCTTCATCGTAAATACCTACAGCCCGCCGAAACAAAAGAAAGCCAAATTCCAAGAGCTCTTCCAAGGCGCCAGCAAATTGGCAAAGGGCAACACGCTAGTCGTCTTAGGCGATTTTAATGCCAGGGACAAGAGCTGGGGATACAAGAATTTCAACGTTAAAGGAAAGACACTAGCGGAAGCGGCAGAGAATGCAGGCTACATCCTCCTCACAGACCCGGAAACTCCGACCAGAATAGGCAACAGCGTCTGTACCGACACTTGTCCGGACCTCACCTTCATCAAAGGACCATGGCAGGCGCAATGGGAAAACCTGATGGAAAATCTGGGGAGCGACCACTACATACTCAAAACCCAAGTGACTTCAGACAGACTTAAACGGCAGCTAGGAACAGTCAAAATCACTGATTGGAACGCATTTAGGAAAGCATGTGACAGACACCTCAGCGAGGGAGGAATCCAATCAATTGAAGAATGGGCAAACATACTCAAGCAGAGAGAAGGCGAGCACACCAAAGAGGTCAAAAGAACAACGCAGACATCCGAGGTGGATGCCAGGCTTCTTAGGCTATGGGAAGCAAGACGCGGCTTAATCAAGAGGTGGAAAAGGCAGAAACACAACAGGAAGCTCAGACTGAAAATAGCAGAAATTACAACGAAAGCAGAGGAGTACGCAGCACAGTTGGCGAGAACGAACTGGCAACACTTCAGCGACTCCCTGAACGGAACCCTGAGCACAGCTAGGACGTGGCATATCCTGAAAGCGCTCATCGATCCGACTAAAACCAAGGCAGAGAATAACAAATCAATATACCGGCTAATCCACCAATTCGAGGGAACCGACGAGGAACTCTTGGACAAAGTGCGTGTCAAATGCTTCGGGGACACGAACCCGGCGGCATATACAGGGGATTACCGGGGAAGAGAAAATCCAAGCTTAGACAGACCCATCACTGGTGAAGAGGTCTATGCAGCAATCAGAAGCACAACTAGAAACACGGCAACAGGTGCGGACAAAATCAACAACGCACTCATCCGCAATCTCAGTGACGAGCTAGTCGCAGAACTAACCGACTTTCTCAATAAGCACTGGGCAGCGGAGACCGTCCCCGATGATTGGAAACATGCAGAGGTAGTTATGATACCAAAACCGGGCAAAAAGCTACAAATTGAAAACCTAAGACCCATCTCCCTCACATCATGCCTTGGCAAGTTGTACGAGAGAGTGGTCACGATAAGGCTACAACATTACATAGAGGATCACGAATTATACCCCCACAGTATGTTCGGATTCAGGGCGAAGCTGTCGACCCAAGACGTACTATTACAAATCAAGGAAGAAGTATTAAGCGACGTTCCCAGGAACGGAGAGAACGTGATAATGGCATTGGACATTAAAGGAGCCTTTGACAACGTGAGCCATGAAGCCATCCTAGCGGGCCTGGACGACTTAAACTGCGGCAGGAGGGTTTTCGGCTACGTCAAAGCTTTCCTGTCCAACAGAACAGCCACGATAGGGCTAGGAGAACTCCGCTCGGAGAAGTTCCATACCCCCAACAAAGGAACCCCCCAGGGATCGGTCATTTCACCAACGCTATTTAACATAGCAATGATCGGCCTTGCGAAACAACTCAAAGAGATCGAGGGCATACACCATGCCATGTACGCCGACGACATAACCATTTGGACCAACACGGGATCACTTAAAGAAAAAGAAGAAAGACTGCAAGAGGCTGCGACCTGCGTGGAGAACTACGTGAGGGCAAGAGGGCTAGCCTGCTCCACCGAGAAATCTGAGCTGCTCAGAGTCTGGAGAGGGAAACAGAATCGCACGGTCCCGACTAGCGACGAGCTCAAGCTTGGCGTCTACCTCGAGGGAAAACTAATACCGGAGAAAACGCTCATAAGAATTTTGGGCATGTGGATACAGTCGAATCAACGCTGCTCACACATTCTCGCTCTACTCAAGACATCAACTCTTCAAGTCGCTCGCATGATAACGCGCGTCTCCCACAGACGCTCAGGCATGCGAGAGGAAGACACGCTAAAGCTGGTTAGGAGTCTGGTGATCAGCCGGGTTACCTACAGTCTCCCGTACTACAACCCAATCAAGAGCGAGGTTCAGCAGATAGACGCGATCATACGCAAATCATACAAAACCGCGCTCCACCTACCACAATGCACATCCACGGAGAAGCTCTTGGCACTAGGAATTCATAACACATTCGAAGAACTCAGAGAGGCACAACATGTTGCTCAGCTGCGCAGACTTCAACAGACTCCGTCTGGCAGGGAACTTCTGCAGAAGTTGGGATGCAGCGAACAGATACAAGAAACCCAAAGAACCGCGACTATCCCGGACAATATACGAAAAACAATCAAGGTGGCTCCCATTCCCAAGAACATGGACCCCAACCTACACGAAGAACGCAGGAAGGCGAGAGCCGAATACATCCAAAAGTCCCTAGCTTCCCAGGCAACAACGGTATACGTGGACGCAGCCACATACACCAGAAGGGCGAGACAGACCAACCCCAACGCAGTAGCGGTGGTGATAAACTCGGATATGCGAGAAATCGTCAGCGCATCTCTACGGGACTGCACGGTAGTCGAGGCTGAAGAAGCGGCCGTCGCTCTAGCGGCAGCGGAGGGCTATCGGACTAGGCGGTCCTTAACAATACTAACCGACTCCCAAACAGCATGCCGAAACTACATGTTCGGCAGAATAGGTCACAGAGCGCTCCGCATACTCCGCTCAGAAGATCCCCACACAAAAAACCCAGAAAAAGAACAACCAATTAGACACACGATAATGTGGACGCCGGGTCACACGGACGTGGAAGGCAACCGTGAGGTCGACAGGGTAGCCCGAGGATACACTGCATACCGAGCACCCTCCGCCAATGACCTCGAGGAAACCGAGCCAGTCCCCAGAGAATACTCGGCTATCCTGAATCACTATAAGGGCAGCAGGAAGCGGTACCCCTCGCCGCATAGGTCTCTCACTAGAGAGGACTCCGTAGCTTGGAGGCTGCTACAGACGGGTGCATATCCGAACTTAAACACCCTCAGCAAAATACAACCCACACAATACAGTGACAAATGCCCATGGTGCCAGGACACACCCACGCTCTACCATATAACGTGGGCTTGCCAGAAAACAAATGCGGCACCAATAATACCAAACCCGAGTGCGGAGCAATGGGAAGGAATGCTCTCCAGCGACCGTCAGGACGTCCAACTAGGGCTGATCCGACGGGCCCAGCTGGCAGCGGCATCCAGCGGAGCCCTGGACTAGGGGCAGACGGCCATTGCCAAGAAGATGGAAGACACCATCTAACTCCGCGAAATTCATAGAATTTTCTAGAGCTAAATAAACGTTTTTCCTCCTCCTCCTCCTCGCACTACCTTTTTCCAGGTATAAATGCCTAGAGCAAAGGGCCCACGGTGCAAGCACTTTTCGCGGGGTCTATGAGCAGAAAGAGCCGAAAGCAGCATTGTCCCCTACGCGGGGCCGGTGTCGAAAATTCCGCAATTGAAGAACGGCCCGGTCGTCGAAAGCTCATGGAGGTCGCCGTAGTGACAGCGTAGGATTCGACAAGAACGCTTCTTTGACGGATTGCGTTGAAATTGCTGGTGCGCATGTCGCTTCAGGTATTCTATGAGAGCGGGCCTGCGGAGAAATTACGTAGAAACGTGACGACAGAAATTAGAGGCACCCGTGCAGAGAGGAATCGCCAACAGCGTAGGAATAGGGGAGAGAGAGAGAGAGAGAGAGAGAGAGAGAGAGAGAGAGAGAGAGAGAGAGAGATGATGATGGGAAAGAGCGCCGGATGCTTGCCTAAAGTATAACAACTCTGCTAAAGAGATCAGGCACAATCCAGGGTGGGGGGTGGCTTAAATTCACTGGTAAACTGATTGGGTAGGTGAATGTTAAGGCTGGCCAGCAGTTTCCACCTCCCATTTTTATTTGTTTGCTAGGCTGCATGGAACACATTCCTTTCGGTTTAGGCTGCATAGTCGCTAAACTGGCATATCACTCGGCATCCGCAGGATACAACGCTAATTTGGTCCCTAAAGAGTTGGTGGTCGAGTAGTGAGACTCAGTTGGTCTCATGTAGGGACAGTTGTCCTAGGCTATAACTTAGACACAACTCTCTCCTCCTTAGTAGATCCAAGGAATGGTTGTATAGTCAAATTACCCGATGGATTTCTTGCGCCGGCGAGGCAATCTTATCAGAATTTATAGGCCGCGCCAGCTGCCACTCGCACTGTGTTTCCATTTGATAGACCAGCCGAGCCGCCGGAAGTTTGCCACTTACCCATAGTTGAGGAAAAGCTCTTTTCGGCTTTGGAGTGTATGAAGCATAATTGCAGTGAAGGATCCGACGGTATGGCAGTTGAATTTGATGTTAAGTGTTGGAAATTGTTGGGGAAGTCATTCACATGATTGGTGAATACGTTGCTCACTGAAGCAACTTTGTCAGCTCTTAAGGAAAGGTGCTAAGCACTCGCCTTTGTAAGGAAGAGTTGAGGAGCAGCTATCTAAAAGCATGGCGTCCCATCCCACTTCGGAACTGCGATTACAAGCTCATAGTAAGGTCTCTCTCTCTCTCTGCGGCTCATTGCACTGCTTAATACTGTTTTGGCCCACATTAGGCACGTTTGTCCAGGGCTACACGGCTTCATGGCTTAGAAGTAAAGGACCTTCCTGTGTGGGCGAATGCGAGGAAACTACGAGCTATCTCTGCTCCTTCGCTAAGGAGAAGGCTTGCGATATAAGGTGAAAGCAGTAGATGGTTCACGGGCCCACAAATTGACCGTCCGGCGTTATGGCACCAAAATTCAGTGGCACCAAAACTGGGGCTCAGACCCTTGCGCTTTGGTTGTAGTCTAACCCGCTACACTTGATGTTAATTACGGCAAGGTTAATGAAGGCCTAATTGATTAAGATGTATTAACTTAAGGTACTCGAAGCCACGACCTTTTGTGGCAGTCGGAACCACGGGCTTTGGTGTTAAAGTGAAGTTGTGGGTACGAGCACGGAACGAAGAGACACGAGTGGTCCCGAATTGTGGGTACGTGCGCGGAGCAAAAAAAAAAAAAAAAAGAAACTATGGGATTTTACGCGCCAAAACCACTTTCTGACTATGAGGCACGCTGCAGTGGGTGACTCGGGAAATTTAGATCACCTGGGGTTCCTTGAAGTGCACCCAAAGCTAAGTACACGGGTGTTTTCGCATTTCGCCCCCATCGAAATGCGGCTGCTGCGCCGGGGTTCGATCCCGCGGCCTCGTGCTTAGCAGCCCCAACGCCATAGCCACTAAGCAACCATGGTGGCTGCGGAGCGAAAGGAGAAGCCTGCGTCCAGATATCTCGATAATCACTGAATTTACTTTCTTTCTGCTGGCCCTTCTCGTGACCCAGGTTTCCCTTTCCATCGGTTGTCGCAGTGGCAGTGCTACTGCTGAATCGCGGTGCATTGCGCGTTCACCCCAAATTCAGTTAAGCCACTCGAACCCACGACCTTTGGTGGGAGGCGAACGCACGACGTTTGGTGTTAGATAACAAGTAATTAGAAGTCACAACGCATTCGAATGAAAATGTCGAGTAATTTAATTAATGTCTCGTCAATGCACAGGCTTCCGCGTTCATACTTCTTTCTTTAAAAATGAAAATAGAAGAAAGAGACGTAGTCACCTTATAATGGTGACGGCTACTCTTCTTCTGATAGCAGAAAGAACGATATCAAAAGTATGTAGGAAAATGAAGCGAAACCACTTCATACGGTCAGAAATCCACAGCACAGTCCTATACGCCCATGGAAATAACAGTATAAAAGTCAAATGCAGGTTGCACCACAATGATTTCGTAAACAAAATCACAAACACACACAAACGGCCGTGATGTAGACTTCGATGTGCATATAAATAGATGAGGAATCACACAGTGTTAAAATAATTCACGCACAAGAAAAATGTATAACACGTTATATACAAGCACTAATAGTCACAAATAATAGAAGAACGTTATAGCGACATCGTGTGATTATTCAGTGCAAAACCTAGTGTTTGTTAAGGATGCCTTTGTCCTCATAAAAAGTTTCACGTGCGTTCAATGCTTTTCGCTGGGCTATTTTCGATGGCCATGGGCCCAGCAATTTTGCAAATGAGAAAGGCAGGTGAGGATCAATGGAGTGTATCTCTTGTTCTAGCTGCCGTTTTTGCATCTCGTATAAGGGGCATTCGAGGAGTAGGTGGCGAACAGCCTCATCGTCGTGGCCACAGGAGCAGGCCGGGGAAGAAGCCCGTTTGATGCGATGTAGGAAATGTTTGGTGTATGCTAGCCTAAGGCGCAAAGTCGATGAATTAGTGTCTCGGTACTTTTAGAACGTTGTACATCCAGCTGATATTTGAGTTGAGGGTCTACTTCGTAAAGGATTGATTCCTTAGTGTTTTCATTAAACCATGTTGTCGTACAGAAGTATTTCTTTAGTACTCTCAATATAGGTATTGTGTTCATTGGTGATAAAGGAATGAGTTGAATTTTTGCATCTTTATGGGCCGATTTTGCCAACGAGTCCGCTAGTCCGTTACCTGCTATACCAGCATGGCCCGGGACCCACTGTAATATCACTTTATGTTTCCTTTCATTGGCCTGAGTTGAATTGTTTAGTACTGCGTATGTTATTCGTGCATGTGGTTGGCTGGCATCAATATTTTCAAGACATGCTAAAGCCGATAAGGAGTCCGAGCAAATTACCCACTTTGTTGGTGTCTCATATCTTTTGATAAAATGAGTTGCATGGAGAATTGCCACTAATTCCGCTGTTGTTGATGACGACGCATATGGTAGTCGACAAGCCTGCTCCACCTCTAAGGATGGTATAACATAAGCTGTAGTCGCACTTTCTTTGAGAACCCATCCGTGTAGACGTGAATAGATTCCTGGTACTTGTCAAATAGGTGATGTAACGCTAATTGTATTGCTGCTAATGTGGAGACATCGCTTTTATTTTTAAGCCCTTCGATTGAAGTTTCTATTTTCGGCGCTTGCAAAAGCCATGGTGGGTAGCCGAGGTCTGAGTGCCAAAAAAAAAGTGATCGTGGGAGTCGTGATTTGTGCTCTTGAAACAAGGCGTGTATCTGTGCACCCGGTCTATTCTCTATGAGAGAGAGAAGGGGGTGTGCAGAATGCTGAGTAGAAATTCTGGAGCGATTTCGGCATGTTTACCGGCTGCGAATCACCATGAAATGCGGTTCCCACGCTTCTGCAATGGTGAGGTGACTAGTTGTAGCTTGTGGGACTCCTAGGTACACTCGTAAACTCTGAGCCTGCAATCGCTGTAGCTGATGGAGGGATGTCTCAGATAATATGCGCAATATAGGGGCGGAGTAAGCAACTCTCTGACGCACGAGGGGTGAGTGGACGTGAAGGAGGGACGCAGTTGTTCCACCCCACTTCGTGCCTGAGATACTGCGGAGAACATTTATAATACAACTAATTTGGTCCTTCAGGACGGTCAAATGATGAGTCCATTGAAGCTGGTGGTCTAAAAATCACGCCGAGAAAACGATGTTTCCGAACCAGCTCGATCTCATGGCCATCTGTTGAAAGACCAAAATTTCTAACCTTTTTTTCTCGTGAAAGGTAGAACCGCTGATTAGGTAAAGATATCTTCATGCCCCGTTCTCTTAAATAATCACCTATTGCGTTCAAAGCTTCCTGCAGCCGATGCTTGAGAACTTCTAGAGACTTTTTCGATGTCCATATGCAAATGTCATCAGCATACATGGATATGTTTATGTCTCCTCGAAGTACTGCTGGTAAACCTGCTATTGCTGCATTCAAGAGAAGTGGACTTAATACACTTCCTTGCGGAACTCCGTTGTTTATGGTGTATGCGTCACTTTGGCTATCATTTGCATATATATATATATCTTTCTGTCTTTCAAGAAATTAGTGATCCATTTGAGAACTCAGCCCTGCACTCCGAGAGTTGAGAGTCCTAGCAGAACATGAAGGTGACTGACCGAGTCAAAGGCCTTCTTAATATCAATAAACGCAGCAACAGCTAATCTCGTGGTCAATAAACGCTACCAAGTCAAAGATGCAGTCCATTGTACACCTGTGTTTTCTGAAGCCAGCCATCTGGTAAACAACTGCTGGATTCTATCGACCATTGCAGTCTAATATCGATCATTTTTTTCATCACCTTTGAAACACAGCTCGTTAAACTAACAGGGTGGAGGAGTCAAGCGACAGGGGCGTTTTACCAGGCTTTAGCAATGGGACAACGTTAGCGATCCTCTAACTCATAGGAAGAAGTGCTTCCTCCCACACCTTGTTGAAGATGTGTAGGAGAGTGGACGTGCCTGTTGGGCCAAGGTTTTTCAAGGTACAATAAGAGATGTTGTCAGGACCAGTCGCTGTTTTTTGGCGTGTCTTCGAGAGAGCGTGCTGCAGTTCTTTTAGAGAGAACAGAATATCCAACTGTGTATGAGGTAAATTGCAAGCATTTTCAATCTGTTGCTGCACCGAAAAGATAGATTGATTTTGAATTGATACAGGATTTGCGAAATTTACCAGTGTTGCGCAGAACGTGTTTGCAATTTCGCGTTCAGATACGCCAAGAGCTGTAGCAAGGCTTTCGAAGGGATTACATTGTGATACCGGACGGGCAAGGGCGTTTATTAATCTCCAAATTTTCGGCAAGGGAGTGAAGGGGGTAAGTGAAGTACAGTACTCATGCCACCGTTGCTGTCCCAGTTCTTGCATGTCCCGGTTAGATTTTCTGTGTGCAGCTTGACTTTCTTGATAATCGTCAAGCCGTCCGGAACGACGAAACCGACTCTCTGCTCTCAGTCTAACGGCTCGGAGTCGTTCATACTCTGCGTCGACACTGTTTTTTTTCTCCGGAACAGTTGTGTATCGCATAGCCCTGGAGTAATTAGTACCGATGACATGAACGTTTCCAGGTCATTTACTTGGTTCAGTACCGCACAATTATATTCTCGAAATAGTTACCAATTATTAAGTTTAGTTACTCTGGGAGATCTTGCTGGATGCATAAGGGGATGTGCTATGAGAATTAGGTAGTGGTCACTGCCCCGTGTCTCAATCTGTGCACCATCTAATACCGCGCGTAAGGTCAGGGGAGGCTATAGTAAGATCAAGACAACAAGCGTAATTGTAGCATCTTAAAAAGGTAACTGATCCATCATTGAGCGCAACAAGGCCACATGAGTCTATAGCGTTTCCTAAAGACCTGCCTCTAGAATCAGTGCTGCTACTGCCCCAGGTGACGTTATGCGCATTGACGTCCCTGCAGAATATGACTCGTCCTTGAATGCTTTGAAAGAAATGCATGAAAGTTGACTGAGTAATGCGCGATGCTGGTTGCATGTAAACGCAAACAATGGTCACTAGCAGCTTTTTAAACTGAACTTTACAGGCAACTAACTCAGGCACATCAGAGACCGAGGAGAGGAGAAGACAGGAAGGTAGATCGCGTCTGACGCATAACATAGTTTGGCTAGGGTTGGGAGTTCGTAAAGATGAGTATATTATGTAGTTCGAAAGCCGGAAATTACTGTCTACACCGGCTTCATTAGGAGACACAACGGGGAACCTGTATTGCGAAACAAGCTTCCTGAAGTCTGCATTCTTAGATGGAAGGCCATTTGCATTCCATTGAAATACGGTTCTGTTTCGAAAACAGTTATCCATCTGACGAGCCACTATGCTATGTTGTAAGCTACTTTTATAGTACCAACGGCTCTAACGAAAGAACAGCGCTCACCTCTGGAAGGTTGTTTGCCATATGAAACGCCGGCAGAATTGCTTTTAACTCAACAAAGAGCATGGACATCACCATATGCTACTGAGATGATTCAGCTTCACGTGAGACATGCGCAGGTGCTTGTGTTCTCAAAGGGATGAATGCCTGTGGAGACTCATGTTGTGGGTCGAGAACTCTTGGCGACGTCCTTCCTTGGCTCTCTTTTCTGCTTGGTTTGCCTTTCATCTCCTGTAAACCATTAGCCACCATCGCATACGTTTTCTTGCGCTCTGCTGATTGTAATGGAAGAGCTGCTTTCACTATGTTGACCGCATCTAAGTTGGGAGGAGGCGAGCCTTGCTTCAGGGTCCGACCATGTAAGATTTCTTGTCTCCTGAGTAATGAAGCCGCTTGATGCTTAGGACATCTAGCGTATGAAGCTGTGTGGTCTCCGTTGCGGTTGGCGCACTTGGGTTGATTTCTAGAGGCGCAGGCTTTATAATCATGCGCTCCTGCACAGATCTTGCATCGCGATTGGCCATGGCAGGACTTAGCAACGCGGCCAAATCACTGGCAATTGTAGCACCGAGTTGCAGATTTTAATATTCTTCGACTGGATGACTCGTGAATCCAAGTAGGACGCGTGTTGGCAATGGTTTGTCAGGCAAGAATTGTAGGATGACGCTCCGAAGTGCATGTGGTTCCACTGTTCCATATTCTCGCCCGAGCCATCTCATCTGCCTCCTAACGGAAATGACGCCGCTATCTTGCACGTGCTCAAGTAGTTGGTCTTCTGTGTACTGAATTGGAACATGTCTTATTTTTCCTACATTTTTCGTGTACGATGGTGGCACGTATCGTTCCACTGCAAGGCCAGCAACATGAGTTAACTCAAGTAGTCTCGTAGAGGCAGCGAGAGAAGACACATTGACGGAAAAGTTACCTTTCCTAGTTACACGAAATGATTGTACTTTCTCTCTTGCCGTGGTAATAATCCCACTGGCCAACTTGTTTGGATTCACTTTCCAAAACGACGCTTCCGGGTTGGTGAGCTTGAAAATCACTGGTATTCCCGCTTGGCGCAATTTCTTGTACGTCACCATGGTGAAAGATCTGTCTTCCGCTTCCATGTCGGCGGTTTCAACTATTGTGGCATCGCTGCAGGGCTCATGGTCGTCACTACATGCCCTCTTGGGAGAGTTCGCCTCGAGGTCAGCATCCGTTGTCGCACTTGTGTTGAAGAGGTCACTGCCAGCCGGTTGCACAGCGGGCACTTGTTGTTCTGCAGTAGCATTCATCGCTCCGCTTGCATCAGGCAAGCGCTGGGAGGAACGGGGTCCTTTCTTTGCCAACTCCTTCAGTTGCCGTGGGAGCCGCTCTTACGGCTTGGAAGCCAAAAAGTCCTCCCGCCTGGTAAGGCGGGAATTCATCGACCGAATTTTGGCTAGTGAGTGCTGAGGTCAAGCGAGGAAACTCACAAATTAAGACGAAAAAGCGGGTCCCTGAGGAGCTCACGTACGCTGGTGGCACACTTCGTCGTCGTCTTCATCCTCTTTGGCGTATGCTAAAGTGAGTGTCCTCTTTTAGACACAGGTACCTTTATCTTGTTTTGGCTGAGGCTGGTTTTAGTATGGCTTTTAAGCGAATGGTCCAAGCTTTGTATTCTCGGCCTTATTTTTCGGTTCTCACAGAGGATCGCGTCTCGGAAGCTTTCATTGTGAGTCGTGGTGTGCGGCAGGGGCATCCTCTCGCGGCTGCTCTCTACGTAGTTGTTTTTGAATCTCTTGTGCAGAGGCTGTCCTGTGACAGCAGAATTGTCAGGTGCCTACTTCCACCAGATTCCCCTGCAGCTGCATTAGCCTATGGAGACGACTTGTCCAGTGTACTCCCGGAGAAGGCATCAGTTTGAACCATCTTCGATGTTACGGATGGTTACTGCAGTGCAAATGGTGCAAGGTTGAACAGGTCGAAAAGGGCAGCCATGAACTTGAAGATTGCTCAGTCCAGTCCGCAGCCCGTTCATAATCAACCCGTGAACATACGGTTGCTAATTATCGGGTTCCAATTCGATCCACAAGGCATGTCTCTTGAAAACTGGCCGAAAGCTAAGGCGAAGCTTGAAACCAAGCTTCAGGTGTTCAGGGCATTGCCGTGTCAGTTGAAAGCTCGAGTGACAATTACGGTTATACTAGGACACGTAAACACCCAAGAAAGTGGATGGGGAAACAGCGCCGCGGTAGCTCAATTGGTGGAGCATCGCACGCGAAATGCGAAGGTTGTGCGTTCGGTTCCCGCCTGCGGCAAGTTGTTTTTTCATCCACTTTAATTTCCAACAAATTATCGTTTCTTTATTTTCATTTATTAAGCACAATTTCCCCTGTGTTGTCCTTGGTGTCAGTGTTTGTTGGCTTCTTATGATTTGACTATATATATATATAGAAGAAAAGAAAAGTTAGATGACATTGAAGCTGTCGCAAACGAAAACGCAGATAAGCTTTCCCAATTTTCTTCAAAAATGGATGCCTACGAAGATAATGCCCCCAGACCAAACCTTTTATTTTATGGCGTAACTGACAACCCGGATGAAACTTGGAACAAAGCCGAGGGTTTGGTGATTGAACTCTGCAAAACGAAGCTCAACGTTGATTTGCAGCCAGTTGACATTGAGCGCGCTCACAGGATTGGGTCTTTTGATGTAAACAAAACAAGACCTATAATCGCCAAGTTCGCGCACTTCAAGGTTAAAGAGCGCATTCTAGCAAACTCGAGTAAACTGAAAGATACTGATTTCACTGTATCACGAGACTATTCACCAAACACGCGGCTCGCACGCAAAAAACTTGTTGCATTTGCAAGACCTCAAGGCAAACAATATAAGCTTCGTCACAACAGGTTAATAATGGACAGCTCCACCTATGTATATGATCATTCTACGGACAAAGTAATCCAACGACCATCATAGCTAAAAAAATGATCCTGGTGAACAACAAAAAAATGCCTTCTTTCGATTTTATATACCAACATTAGAAGCCTTCTGCCTAAGCTCGACTCTGTTTCTAACCTTATTTCCACCACAGATAGCAACGTTCTTATTCTAACTGAAACTTGGCAAAACACAACCATTGATAACACCGAAATTCAGTTAGCCTTAACCGACTTCGATATATTCCGTTGCGATCGTGATGTGAGGCGAGGAGGAGGAGTGTTAATAGCCACTAACCGCAACCTTCATTGTTTCAAAATTGATATCTCCTCTCCATTGGAAATACTGTTTCTGGGCACTAAAAATTCACACCCACCCTTAATATTCGGATCTTGCTGCCGTCCTCCTGATGCCGATTCAAGCTTTGTTGCATGCTTCCATGAGGCACTTTGCACTCTGGCACATTCTTTTCCTAACGCGCCAATCATTCTGTTCGGCGATTTCAACTTTCCAGCAATAGTATCGTCTGACATAGCACAAACATTATCGAAGCGCAATGCAGCAAGTGAATTTCTTGACACGTGTCTTACGTTTGGCTTATCTCAGCTCATCTTCAATCGAACAAGGCATATAAATCAATCGTCCAGCTTGCTCGACCTCTTGTTTGCCACGCATCCTGACAACTTTTCTGAGATAACATTTTTGCCCGGGCTTAGTGATCATGCTGTAATTCACGCTACTTATCAATTTCATGTACCATATCCCCCAAAATAAGAAAGATCATAACGCTCTACGACAGAGGGGATTATGTCGCGTTCAATGAAAAGTTAACTCAGTTCAGTTACTCCTTTCTTGAAACGTTCACTTGTCGTTCCGTTGAAGATAACTGGTTAATGTTTAAATCCAAAATGCAAGAACTAACGAAAGCCCATATTCCTACCGTCACTGTAACTGAACGGCCCTCATCCCCTTGGTTTAATAACACATTAAAACGCCTGAACAATAGAAAGAAAAGGCTTTATCGTATCGCCAAGCAATCTAACATGTCGCGCGCATGGGAAAAGTACCGCTGCATTGACAAAATGTTTCAGTCACCAGCTAACAAAACTAAGCGATCATTCTTTTCAACCTCACTTCCTGATATGCTACGTAATAACCCTCGTCAATTCTGCAAGGTTGTCAATCCATGCCCAAAGAAATCGATAAATATACTTGACCAAAATGGCGTCCCTATCCCTGATACTGAACTTGCAACAACACTTAATTCAACATTCTGTTCAGTTTTTACAAAAGAATCTGAAGGCAATCTTCCTTATTTCCCTAACCCTCAATATCCTCCCATGCCTGCCATCACGTTTGAACCTCATGACATTTGCAGACTAATAGAATCTTTGAAGCTAACTTCATCGGCTGGCATTGACGGAATTAACGCGAAATTGCTTAAGAATAGAAAAGATATCACTAGTGTCATCTTATCACACATTTTTCAACAGTCACTCTCATCTGGAGTGGTGCCGCAGGACTGGAAGACAGGTAAGATCATTCCAGTCCCCAAAAAAGCTTCTTCAACGTCATGCCTTGACTACCAGCCTATTTCCATTACCAGCGTTTGTTCCAAACTGATGGAGCATGTAATCTTTTCCCATGTCATGAGATTTCTAATTTCTAACAACTTTTTTCATCATAGTCAGCACGGATTTCTTAAGAATTTATCTTGCGATACTCAACTTGCGCTCTTTATAAATGAGATCAGTTCCCAATTAGACCTTAATGTACCCGTAGACTCATTGTTTTTAGACTTCGAGAAAGCTTTTGATAAGGTACCCCACAACCGTCTTTTCTTGAAACTTTCAGTCCTGAATCTCAATCCCTTAATTTATAATTGGTTGCGCAGCTTTCTGACCGGCCGACAACAGTTCGTTTTTGCAAATAACTTTTCATCCCCTCTGTCTCCTGTACTTTCTGGGGTTCCTCAAGGTTCTGTTCTTGGCCCCCTCCTCTTTTTAATCTACATTAATGACCTTCCTAATGACATATCTTCTAACATACGCCTATTTGCGGACGACTGTGTTATTTACCGACCCATTAACAATCGCTCAGATATCCCTGCCCTGCAGCGTGACTTACAAACGGTTGAAAAATGGTGTAATACATGGTTAATGTCATTAAATGTAAATAAAACCTCATTAATCTCTTTCAATCGTCGGCACTCTTATGTAGTACCCTCATATCTCTTAGGTAATTCGATAATATCATCTGTGACCTGTTATAAATACTTGGGGCTTATCTTAACTCAAGATCTTTCATGGTCCTCTCACATCGCTAAAATAACTAACGAGGCTAACCGCACCTTAGGCTTCCTCCGGCGACATCTGAAATCTGCCCCTTCTCCAGTAAAAACTCTTGCCTACAAATCTGTAGTAAGGCCCAAACTTGAATACGCATGCTCAATTTGGGACCCTCATCATACTAATCTTTCTAACATGCTTGAATCTGTCCAAAACCGCGCAGCCCGATTTATCTTCACAGCACTAAAATCTAATGCGAATCTTCCTAGACTACAAGCGAGACGTCAAGTGTCCAGGCTCATTCTATATCACAAGTTTTATCATGCCCCGATTGGTAACAGCGTCATATCGCCAGCTCACCGCCATCATTCAATGTCAGTGTACCCCCCGCATGCGCGCATATCATCCCATCTTCATTCGTTTTTTCCACGTACAGCGAGAGACTGGAATGATCTGCCTGAAGAAGCAGCGGACCACTCCAGTGTGACTGCATTCAGGACTGCCATCGAACGCATTTTCCTTTGAAGCAGCCTACCCCTCATGTAAAACCCCTCTCCAGGGGGCATTTGAGGAATAAATTAAATAAATAAATATATATTAGTCATATCATCAGAAGCCAACAAACACTTACACCAAGGACCACATAGGGGAAATTACTTGTGCTTAATAAATGAAACAAAGAAACGATAAATAAATGGAAATTAAAGTGGTTGAAACATTAATTTCCATTAATTTATCGTTTCTTTGTTTCATTTATTAAGCACAAGTAATTTCCCCTATGTTGTCCTTGGTGTCGGTGTTTGTTGGCTTCTTGTGATATGACTAATAAAAATCGGGCCCCTCGGTTAACCCCCTTTCTTCTCGTTTATATATACATGCTGTTTCCTCGAGCTCCACGGGCAAGTGTCGAAGCGGCATGCTACGCGGTCCTTTGATTGGGTGGTGGGGCATGACGTAAGGGCGAAGCTTTGACTTGCTAGCGTAGTCGCGGCTCGTGGGGAGTCGAGCAGCGAGAAGGACCAGCCCCGGTCCCGAGAAGCAAGGCACGCGAGCGACCGTCTCTTTGTGTCCTCAACGGTCCGGCCTTGGGACAGTCCCGTGCTTCGCCAGCCAGCCGCTCAGCGTTCCGCCCCTGTTGTAGTCGAGGGTTGCCGGTGCGTCAGATTCTGTGTGTAGGAACCGTCGTTGACCGGAATCGGTGGCGGAAAGTGCTAGGTAGTGTGTGCGAACACGCGTCAGCATCTCACGTCACACCAAGCGCACTTCGCTCGGGGGACTTGCTAATAAGAAGCTCCGACTACTTCGCCATTTCGACGAAAGCGGTGCTTTTGTTCTAGTTCACGCAGCACACTCGACTAGTTGAAGGACGCACGTAAATGCTGTGGCGTTTAATAGTCATTGTCGTAATCGTCGGCCGATGGCCTTGGTACAGTCAAGTTCATCACTTGATCGCAGTTTCGACCTTTGTTGAGGTAGTTCACGGTTCCGCCGGAGTATTGCTGAAGTTTTCCGATGCACTCTCTGTAAGCGCTGTTGGTCAAACCATCAGTTATGAATACGTGGTAGTCTGTGGGCACGGAAAAAAAGAAAGAGACGTTTTTCAGGCCATGAAAGTGTCGCACTGTTTTTGGCTACTCATCGTATGTTGTGCCGGGTGTGGAGCAGAGATTTAAAGCAGTTGCGTCAAACAGAAAGAAAGGGTAGAAGAAAAACGAAGGAAAAGAGAAAGACGAATATAATTTTTTTTATATCGGGAACACACGGAATAAGAACGGGAGACTTCACATGACAAGGTCATAATTAGGCGATCGCACTTGAAGGCAAATCACATCATTCTTAGAGTGCGTCTTCATCGACCAAGGCAACCAAAAGACAATAAATCTAAAGAAAGTATAGCGCAAAGAAGTTATTCTTTTTACTGAACTCTAATATTGCTTAATATGAGGTTAATACAATTTTGGTTCGAAAAGGTGGACTGGAAAGGAAGCCCCAAGTCCTTCGGCATTTTCGCACGTGGCGTTGGCGAACACTCCCAACGCTAGGTATACGCGATGTACACAAATACACATAGAGTAAATGAATTTGTGGAACGTAGTACGCTTTACACGGAAGTTCCTAGTTCGAATCGCGCGGCTCCTCTGCACCAGCGGCACTTTCGTTTATTGGCCTTTTCCCAATTTTTTGCTGCAGAATTAAATAAAAAATGCCAACCTTTCTTTTGCTTCATGGTCTCCTGGCATCTTATGTTTTAAAAAGAGGACACGAAACTAAAATCCCGGCGACTCTCTTTTACTTGGTTGTCGACGTGCAAGCGCCAGCAGCAACAGTAATTTATTAACATAAACCATTGTACTTTGTGACCTGTCCGCTTCTGGCGTTTCTGGCACGTTTTATTACACGACGTGGTCGGACAAAGGCCCACGTGATGTCGCTACCAACGCTGCGGCCATTTGGTGTGCCGCTGTTCCCTGAACGGCTATACGTTGTAAGCAATGCTGTGACTAAAATTTAACTTTCTTTCGCCAGCTCCTACGGCCATCGGTGGGCGGTCATTGTTACTATTTACCTCTCAAGTCACCATCAGGCCATATTTTTTGTAGAAGTCCGGCGGAAATCACGCTATTTTAAACGGACAGCCGGGATATCATGCCCGGTCTGGAATGTGAGTGCAGGTCGTTTCGTGGTTATTTCGTCATCGTACTCGTGACGTCAATGGAGCTATCATCGTCATCGCGCCAGCTATCAGTGGTGTGGGTGGCGTGGGTGGCGTTTTAGGAATTTCGTGTGTGTTTCAGGAATTTCTACCTTTGCGGCCAAGTCATTTTGGCGAAGACCGGGTTCCCGGCCTAGGCTTCTAAGAGGTGGGATATCCCGCCACGGTCAAACGTACCTCCGCAAGGTATTTTTACGCGAGATGCTTTAGAGGAACTAATGAAGGTACTCACACGATGTTCCTTGACTGGGTTGCTCGATAACGAAGCATTCGATATAGTAAACAAAACGCATCTTTACCGGCAAAGGCTCGCCACTTTCACCTAACGTAAAAGAAAAAAAGATATGTAGCCCAACATGTTTATTCACACACATTGAAAAGGCACTGGAATATTGTATTGTCGCAATAAGAAAACGCTCGCGATCTGTAGACAGCGCTTCTGTGAACACGCGGGCGAAATATTATTTTGCTGCACGGATCAGGTAAGTCGCAGTTTCGAGTATAAAACAGTGCTCGTTCTCGTGCGAGTCTTGGAAGGCCACTTGTAACAAGCTGACCCCATGACTTCATGAACAAGCGCGCAACAGCCGATAAGCGCTAACCACTGTGCAATTTTCTCATAACGACGTGTTACACCTTAGCGACGACTGGCGCAGCCACGCTCACACCTCGAGTCTAGTTCTTAAACAGGGAAGCAACGGTCGTTGACGCGATCCACAAGCCCAGTCCACCGCTACACTGTCACGGCACTTCTGTATCACGTCATCCTTGAAGCGCACCTATGGAAGGTTGCGAAGAAAGAAAAAGACAGTGGCTTAGCCCGGCTATTTCAGGATATACGTGGCGAAACGTATATGGATATACGTTTATCATACGGATATCCGTATACGGATATCCGTATATCCGTATACAGATATCAGGATATACGTGGCATTGGTTAATCTTGATTGCAAGTCCATGTTGCGGCGTTTAGCCAGTCGTTCGGCGAGCTGTTCGTCTGTCTGTTTCCTGGGCGATTCGTTTCCTCTTCATCTCGTTCTGATGTCGATTCCAGGCCTCCTCCTGCTTATCAGAATTGTCAGCGTCCATACTGCCGCCTCAACTGTGGTTGCGGCGTAGGCGAGCTCTCCTTTTCAATCCTCCGACGTGTTATCAGGCATGCGACGCAGCTGACGAAGCGAGCTGAGGCGAGCGCAACGACGAGGAACGCGGTGTGACGTCATACCAAATGGCGGCGGCGGAAGGGCGCGGCGCTGCGCAGCGGCGCAACGTGGCTCGGTGCTACTAGTGGCGCCTGCGCAGTAGTTACTAGGGAGTGAGATAGGGAGAGAAATATCCGCGGCGAGGCGCGCCTTGTGACGTCATGTGCCTCCTCGGAGCACCTCCACGGCGAAATCGCAAGTTCGCGGGCCAGTAAAGGGCCGCTATCTCGTACGCGTTCCAAAAGCCGACGTTCGGTTTCGCCACACGTGATTGGACTAAATTGGCCTAGGCCGCGATATCGGCGCAGAGTGGAAAATCGCTCGAGGCGAAATAGAACGCCGGTTTTTCGAACATGTACAAGATAGCGGCCAAGCTTTCGCTTTAAAACCGACAGAAGGTAATCTCACTACGAATGTCGACGCGCATGCGATTAGAATTTGAACCACTGTAACGATACGTCGTATTTACACTGCTGACACGCGCCATGCATGATGCTCGTGCTGCTACCGCGCAATAAAGACTCATGTGATGTTGGAAGGCCCGATTTATTTATTTTATTTTTGTTTAGAACATACTGCAGGCCCAGTGAAGGGCCCTGGTAGCAGGAGCACAATGAGTACAAGATCAAAAAGTACAAGGCAAGATATGAACAATAACATCAATTCACAGAACGGCCTGCTCTAAGGCATCGATGTCAACGAGCGAAGATAATGGTAGCTGATTACACTCGGTTATAGTACGCGGGAAAAAAGAAAATTTGAAGATGTTTGTTATGGCAAAGTAAGGTGTTAGCGTTTCAGTGTGCCTGTTTTGTGTTGCCCTGGACGTTATCGGTTTAAGATACAAATCACGAGCCATTGGCAATTTCTTATTTTTAATAGAAAGAGGAACTTTAATGTTTGTATTCTGCGCCGAGCTTCTAAGGACTTTATGTTATGTTGAAGCATTAGAGTAGATGGGGAGTGAGTGGAGCGACATTTGGAAAATATAAACCGAACAGCTTTGCGCTGAACTCTTTCAAGCGCATTAATATTAATTTTTGTGTGAGGATCCCATACAGTGCACGTATACCCAAGTTTTGGTCTAATCATGGTTTTATAAGCCAACTGTTTAACGTTAGAAGGAGCTTGTTTTAACTTATGTCGATGAAAACAGAGATTACGAAAAGTAGACGAGCATACGGTTTCAATATGTTTGTTCCAGCTACGGTTATTCGTTAGTGTTACTCGAAGGTAGTTATACTCTTTGACCTCTGAAAGACGACGAGTGGGAAGATTATATGAAAAGGAATGACTGTTTCTTTTGTTTGTGGTCCACATAAATACTTCCGCATATTACCGCATTGATACTTTTTTTCTTGCGACTTTCTCCAGTAAATTATTGTTACTATAATTCGCATTGTTATTATTATCATTATTATATCTCTTCTAATAAAAGGGCTCTGAATTTTTCTTGTTTCTTTTGTTTTATCCAAGGCAAGTTTGGTAGAATATTGCCTTGGGAAACATGGTAAAAGTCCGAAGAAACTCCTGACTTGTCCTTGGCACCCTATCAGCACATTTATGCCGTACAGGTTATAAAAATGAAAACACGGAAAGGAATCCATTATACATACATGAAGTCGGTGGCCGAATTAGAGAAGCGGCAGCACTAAACAAAATCGTAAAAAAATAATGTCACACTCTAATTAAACTACAATGTTTGGAATCGCAGATGTCGTGAGAACTTTCGCATTCTTCAGCTAGCACTTTTCTTGTTATTTTTGAAGATGCTTTAGATAAAGTTCTACACTCCAGTAAATGTAATAATATTGGCTACTGATTTAGCCTCTCTTGTGCGTGTAAAGTTGATTGCTGGTCCACGTAGTTGGCGCGTTTTCGAGGGTTCTATAATAAGCTGAGGCGTAGTTCGTACTCGGTTTGTTTCACATAAAATGCATTGCGGAACAGTGATGTATTTCTGCCATAATGACCTAGTATCTCCAAGGATAGTTTGTACTTTTATAAGTGGCGCAATATATTGCAGCTTTTAAGATATCGCCGCTTGATTTTGCAGTGTGAAGTGTTTGAAATTGGGACGTGTTGCGTTCTTTTGTTAAATTAGCGGGAAATTGGGTTTGTGTCAGTCGTTGGTTAGCCATACCAAGGACTAGTATGCTGGGCGAGAATACACGATAGCCGTGCAAACGTGAAGGTGAACCTTCGATGGAACGCAATGCCTTAGTCTACTGAGAATACCAATTTCTCTAGAAATAATGTTTTATCGTATAGATATTAGGGGACCAAGAGCTGTGTTAGTGAAAATGAACTCATCAGAATTTTATTGTTGTCAACTCCTGAATCAAGGTCCTTTCGTAGTACATCAATATGGATGGAATGTTTGTTGCTCCTTAAGGTTTGAGCAGTTGGTACTTTGTTTTAGCTATATTTAACTTAATGTTGTCGCGTTTACCCATACATTTCAGATATTCATTCGCGCGATTGCGTCATTATAGCGTTTAAATACGTCTGAAGCTGCTAAAGATACGTTTGTGTCGTCAGCATACAATATTATTTTTTATGCCTTTCAACCTTTCCGATAGCGTTTATGGAGAGCAAGAATACTAGAGGTCCAAGGATGGATCGCTTTGTAGACATCATAATATTATGCTTGAGAATGTCTGTTATACATTGTAGCGTCTTTCTGTCTTAATGTTAATGATTGTTTATAAGTATTCACGTGGTACCGAGCAAACCATAATAAGAATGCTTCCGTAAAATTAGGTCACGAGTGCTGTCAAACGCCTTCGTGTTACCTTCACAATTTTGTTTTAATGTTGTCTAGAATGTATTTCATGACACTAAGTAATGGTGTCTTTGTAGACTAGTTTTTGCAAAAAGCATTATGCTCCTTTGCGACGATTCGGTGTTTGGTTAGAGAGCACTGGATTCCTGTTGCTTATAATCTGTTCGGCTACGTTTGCAAATACAGAGAGTACAGACAATGGCTAATAGTGCACGTTTGAAGGAATTGTAGTTTATGCAGCTATTTTGCATCATAAATGATTAGGCTTAAGCAGCCTTTTATGATGTTATTTGATGTCACATAGCATCATATATTTCCTTTACCTAAGCCTAGACAACATTTCGTTCGCTAAGCCTCATCACGCAAAAGATGTGACGGCAAGTAACAGCACCATGGCGTCATCATCCGTATTTAGTTGTTTCCGGCACACTGACATTTACATATCGACAGGGCGACATTAGCTAAGCCCTTACGCTCAAACTTGAAATAAAATCATTTTAAATGATGTATCACCTGAGTTGCTAAACATCAAAAGCACTCCTGTAAGCAATCCCACTGCAGCATGCGGACCTTTTCAAATGGCGGGAAGTTACAAAACCATAAAGCGAAAAGAATAAGCAAATTGATGGAGAAAAAAAATGTTTCAATACTCACGGCTGTTGAAGTAGACATTGAACTCGCTCATGAGAAGAGTTATTTTGGCAGAGTCATCTCTGAAACCAGTGTATTTGGGGAGGCAAGCTGATTATTGACAAAAAAATGGTTGATGTTCATCTAGCTAGCTGATACAGAATAAGGAATCGCCGTTGACTAATTGCCCAGGTTTGTCAAATATATAGATTGTTATTCTACGAGTATTTCCCTGCTATCCTCTTTATTGTTGCCTTCAGTTGCCTTCACCCAAAAAGGTCACGTACTTGTGACGCCTGTGGCAGAAATGATGTTCCACATCTGCCGCCAAGGTTTGTGAGTGGTGGCGCTGGCTATGACACCCAGGGTTAGTTCTAGTAGTAAAAACATAAATACCCAAGAAAGTAGATGGAATAACGGCACCAGTGGTAGCTCAATTGGTTAGAGCATCGCACGCGTAATGCGAAGACGTGGGATCGATCCCCACCTGCGGCAAGTTGTTTTTTCATCTACTTTCATTGTCCTTAATTATAATTTCTTTATTTCATTTAGTAAGTACAATTCTTTTCAGAAGTAAATGTTCTAAAGCTTTTCTAAACACCCCTATTTCCACATAGTGACTATTCGATACGAAGAGCAAATCAAATAGAACACTATTCCTTGTTTATTCGAAAGTATTAAATGTTCGCGCACCTCTTGTGAGCATTTATTTATTTATGCATTTGTTTATTTATTTATTTGTTTGTATAAAAACCATCCGTGCTGTGGCATTACAGAAGGAAGGGGCATTGTGGCAAACTTTAGCCAAAAAATAAAGCGAGACCAATTTTAGAACAAACAACGAAATAAGCAATCAACCGCACTAAGCAATATGTTTTATATAATGCGAGGCAGCTATAGCAAAAGAAACGTTATCAACCATTTGGCGACACACTCATATATGAATACCTTAAAAAGAGAGCACGTGACAAATAATCGCGAATAAACACAGATCGTGCTAAGTTAGCAGATAAATGGAATTAAACAGTTCATTGGCAAGAAACAGTAATGGTCACCTTCAAACAGGGAGTAAGATTAAATAGTCGCACAGACGAAATTAAACCGATTCTGAACAATGTGGCAATTAGATATAATAACACAAAAAAATAAAACATAGAGACATAATTATAGGCTGGTTATCAGGTTTTGCAGTGTGCCACCAAAATAATTGTGTACACCGCTTTGCCAAATGTATGCTTGCCACTCCGCGCCTTGAGTGCGCATGTATTTTTTGGGATGTATGTCGCGGTTTTCATGGCGCCCCTGACACTCCAGACCTCTCCATGGTCAGTGTAGAGCAATTGTCAGTACACAGTCATGTCAGGAACTTAGTTACACCCTTAGTCGCTTTCGAGGGCGTAAAATATTTTACAGTGTACGAGCGTTCATCTTATACTCCAGGTCGTTGGAACTTTTTGCATGTACCAGAGGAGCTCCTTTATACAGCCTGAAGCCAGCATGGCGATGGCAGGCATCGTGGTCCGTATACATTTGACGAAGGCTGCACACTTTTTAAAAGCCCGTTTCTATCTTACCGTGTCGTATTGTCCTCCGTCGTGTACTTGACTTTGTAAGTGGCGGTAGTGCGACGTTTAGCTAAAGGGACGATATCATCTTCTGGAACTGCATCCCTCTTAAACGTCAAGCAGAACTTCTGTGGCTCCGATTCTGAAGTAGCTTCCAGGCGAAAAGACTTGAAGTCGTACATCGCCTAAATAGATCGAGTGGCGAAACAGGGAAAGTTCGGGACAGAAAACAACAACAAGGAAAGGGAGCCACGGGGGAGAGAATAGAATGACCGAGGTACGATAAGGCCAGACGTAAAGACGGTGCCAATGAAAATGTTTGTCCCTGCATGCGAAGCTCAGTGTGTACGTTCGAGGGTGGCCAGGCGCGCTGCACTTACAGAAGCCGGAATCGGCCTAAGCATGGCTTCCCAAAGAACAGCACTGCACTACGCGCCTGCCATACACGCACCTATTTCAAGGTAAAGCTGAAGAGTAACATTTATTTGGGCTGTAATAATTATTTATTCTATTACATCACCCTGTCCCTCTAACATCGAGAATACGCTTGGTCAACCAGAAAAGGCGCGAGAGCGAAACACGGGAGACGAGGCTGGCTTTTTTTTATTGACATGGTATAAGGCGATGCTGACTCAGAATATAAGGCGCCGGCTACGCCTTATCTCTTGAATGGCTCCCCCATACAACATACACGGTTCAAGATTACATATAAAATAATCTTTTCACACAAGCACCAGGGCTAATCGCGCAACGTTTTCACAGGAAGACTATGACGTAAGAAACACATGGTACATACAATATACAAGGTAAATGTCTGCACAGTTATGTAGACAAAAGTCTGAGAAATACAAACGATACTGTCGCCTAATAACACAGTCTCTGGTCAGCGGGTGGTATATTCATCGCGTAAATGCATTATATCAGGTATAGTCACAACAGAACAGTCAACATAACATAATTCACGAACACATGCATATATACAGCGACATTGAAATGAAAGGAGCAATAAAACCGTCAATAACATCCAACAATGCCGCTGTCTTCCAGAAAAGTCTTGAGTGCTTTTAACGCGCTCTTCTGCAAAGATGTTGTTGGTCAAGGACCCAAATGTTTCTTTAAACTGAAAGGTTTGCACTTTAATTTAATTAGGGTTGATCTAAGTCGGCATCTTGGTGTGTCGTGATGTGGACAATCTAGAAGGAGGTGATACATATCTTCGTCTACAAATCCAGAATCACTGGCTGTCTTGAAGTTCAAGCCACAGTATGCACTGACGTCACCGATTTTGTCGGCGTTTACTGGTCGCGCCTATTTGTACTTTCATCAGAGAGCATGAAATAGTTTGCCTTCTAAAGGAGCCATAGAGTGAACTTGGAAAGTTTCAATATGTTTTAGCGAAACCAGAATCGTCCGAAATTCAGACGGTAATTTTGAAACCAGAACGTCGAAACGACGTGCGGGCGCTGCTTTCAGGCGTGAAATTCGATGAAATAAACTTTTCCTGGCATTTTGTCTTATAATAATCAACCAATTACCGCGAAGTTGGCGAAAATTGAGTCATTAAAGCATGCTCTATCAATGTAAACTGACTTAGTGAGTCGTTTATCAGTCGTATTAGAATATGCCCACGGTACTATTCGAGCGTATAGCTCAATCTTCAAGGTCGTTGTTGAGGCAGACATACTTACGGCCCTGTAAGAGCAGCCATTTGTGCATTCCTCTCCTTCTCCCATGCACTTACGAAGAACCGCCACCGCAACAAGGATTTTTAGCAGGAGTGTGCCACTTTTTCTCATCTGTGTCGTGGAATTCAAACAATGAATTTTCGGCAATCGCTCTGTTCATGTACAAAAGTGCATACCCCAGAAGAAAAATAGGGCATGAAATAAACGTGTCTATTGAGGCCTGGATGGTGGCATCAAATGTTTAAAATAGTTGGAGCATCTTTTGGTAAAAAATTCAATCGGGGTTTGGGCAACATTCAGTGAAGAAAGAAACTAGAAGTTAGAAGAAAAGCACCAGAAATGAAATTGCACGGGAATACACACGTACGTCGGAATGTCAGAGGAAAGAGGTCTGAGGGGAATGACGCAAAAGGGGTAAGAGGGAGGGATGGATGGATGAATGGATGGATGGATGGATGGATGCTATGTGCGTCCCTCTTGAAACGCGGCAGTGCCTTGCGCCAACAAGCGCTATATTTCTTATTTTGCTGAATGTCTTACATATATTTTTTTAAACTGACAATGAATGCCTTCAAAGGGACAATAAGAGCCCAACAATTGAAGGGTTGCTACCTGGGCGAGTCGGTACATATACATTAATCCTTACAGTGCGAATAATTCAAACACGTTTGGTTGAGGGACTAAATGTTGCGCGGGTGTATGCATGCGTGATTTTTTCTTCTCATAGAATTGTTTGTAAGCAATAAAATTTTAGTCGTGAGTCAGTGCTCGTGTTACGCCCCTCTTCTTTGTCCGTGTTTGATTTGTTCGCGCTGCAATTGCAATAACGCAGTAATAGAACATTCAAACGGTCGAAGTTTCGCCAAAAATGTGCAGCACTGATTGCGATAGAATACAAGCAGACGGCTATACGAAGTAAAGTTATTGGTTTAGTCAGCTGCATAAACTTCTGTGAACATTTGATTCCCAACTAAATCGATGAGGAAGTTGTCACGAGCACACATGTAAGCCCGAACACACCTGGCTCGATGACCGCGGACACTCGCTGTCGGATGGCTGACGCGAAGAAAAGCGGCAGAAGCGGCGAGTGAACTCCCCTTTAGTGCTGCCTCCCGCTTTGATGAGAACTTCGCGCTCGGAAAAACAGCGCACGCGAAGCCATCACCTATGCCGGGCTGCCTAGCCTTCGAACCCAGCGCACATTGCCTCCAACATATGGCGCGTCCACCCACGCTCTGTCGCCGCAGCCGGCAGAGCGTGGCGGCAGTGCATGGCGGCTTATTGACTCTTAAGCAAAATTACACCCTTTCGCCACACAAAAATAATCGTCATCTGTCTTGTCCACATTTGCTTTCTTTAACGCGGCGAGCCCGGTACTTTCAAGTCACGAACGGCATGCCCGATATATCAGCACGACAGAGCATTCTCGAAAGGAAAGTAGCGAGCGCTGCATTTTCAAGGAAGGAAACGCAAGCAAGACAGATGGCGATTTTTGTTGTGTGGCCAATATGCACGCCAAAAGGTGTACATTTGGCTAAAAGTGTTGTTGTGTGGGAAGATGCAAACCAGAGGGTGTAACTTTGCTTAAGAGTGCTGATACAGCCTACCCGTTCTTCTTCTTTAGTACGCCACTGCTGTTATATGGCGGTATGAGTGCTGCCACCAACATCACAAAGCGTTGCGTTCAGAGAACCTGCAGGTTCTAACAATTAATTCCGAAACTTGACCATAGCCATCGACGGCGTCATTGCTTTAGAATCGTTAAAACGTCTACAAGAAGAGTCTGCTTGAATCTGTTTGGCACGCCGAATATCTGTATGCAGAAGGGAAGGAGAAATTAAAGTATGTTAGTATACGTACATCGGAGGAGTGCCAGGGAATAGCTGTCTTCAACGTCGAAGATGTTAGGAGTCCCGTGTAGGGGGGTCTATACGCGTTCATGGGTGGCTGAGCGCCTCATTTAATGTCGCTCAACGGAGTGGCGGGGGGAGGGGGGAGGGAGGTTGTACAGCGGGAATGTGCTTGAAGGCTTACGTGATTCAGAATGAGGAAGGTTTCATTTTCATTTTCTTTTTTTTTCCAGAGGAACTTGCAAGGCACGTTCTTCCACCTGCCTTTTTTTCTTTCTTCTTTTTCTCTCGCTGTTGCAACACGCTTAAACAACGCGCATCTCTATGGTCTCATTGGAGGAAACGCACATGTTCTTTTTGTTTTGTTATTTCACCAGTTCTACTTTTTCGATAGACGGGTGGAATAGTGTCGCTCTTGTGTCTATATTGTGCATGGAATGTTCTTGCGGAGATAACAGCTGGGGCTACAGCGCTGTCGCTCTGCATGTGCGGGACAAGCATGAGGGGGGGGGGGGGGGCGGAGAGGACACAAGTTGACGGCATTCCTCCCACGCCCCCTAACCCCTTTCGATTTGTTCGTATTTTCATGCGCGCGTATCATTTTGCCGTAGCTGGAATAGATACAACTTGCACTCGACTATCGAATGCCGCCACCTGGACGTAGGAAAAAAGGTATCCCACTTAAACCCTGTGGCAACAGTTTAACGGGCTTGCGAAATACGCGAATGCTCGTGTAAGATAATTTTTAGGGTACAATACGTCTGTTGCTAGAGAGCAGCGCTGCTCTCTTAAGTTAGGAAAATACTACGCTAAAGGAAGATAAGATAATTAAAATCAAGGAAGGAAGAAAGGTAATTAAAATAATGTTCTGGGGTGTTGCGTTCAACACCGCGATATAATAGACAGATTTAGGTTACGGGACGCAATTGACACAATTGGCTTGCGTACGTAAGAAATAGGGGCGACGGTACTGCGCATGCGCAGACGAAGACGCAGGTGTCTGCGCATGCGCAGTACCGTGGCCCCTAGTTCTTGGGTGCGCAAGCTGCTTGCGTCCCCTCATCTAATACCCCTGTCACACTGGGAGTTTTAATGTCATTCGAACCGAATGGCATTAGCATCAAATGACATTATTCAGTTGCTACACAGCGATATTTAATGTCATTAGCACCGAATGACTTCCGCAATCGAATGAGTTCGAGAAACTCATTCGGCTTCGCACTCGGAGCGAATGTGTACTCTCAACCCCAGAAACAAAGCAAAACACGACAGAGCGTTTGTAAATTGAAAGCCGTACTCGTGAAGAAATAATAACTTTTGCGTGTTTAATGGACTTGTTACATTAAAGAGACAAAATCTGTGCGGCAGGCTGTCGCAAAATGTTGTTACTCTCCAGCTCAGCAGCGTCTGGCCGCCGCCACTCTGCTCTTCGGCCATAGAACGTCTAATCGTTTCCTTTGATTATTACGCCTTGCTCGTAATGCAAAATACGCAGCAACTAATCGCTTCACCTGCTGCAACTTAGCGTCGTCATCTATTGTCGCTGTGTCAGCCATTTTGTTTGTTTTCAATTCATCGGCTACTCAGGTGGCTAAGCCTTGTTTTGGCTTATAATGGCCACATAGTCCGAAATAGAACAACTTTTTTGTACGCATTACTAAAATAATTTTTTTTTCAGTAAAGCAACGTTCCAAAATTATGATTAAATATGTGGATTCTTATGCAAGCACTTGATAGCTACCTTGTTCTATTTTAGTCGCCACGTTTTTTCGGGATGATCGCCATTGATATCGCCACCGAATGACATTAATTTTTCTAGTGTAGCACCTCCGCGGGCGAATGACATTTCTTGCACCGAATGCCATTCGATTCGAATGACATTAAAACTCCCAGTGTGACAGGGGTATAAAACTCTCTAATTATGAGGCACGCCGTAGTGGGGGAGACTCTGCTTCAGTTTTGACCAGCTCGGATTCTTTAACGAGAGCTCAGCGCGCGACAAACGTGTGTTTTTGCCATTTCGTACCCCTTCGAAACGCGGCCGGGATTCGCTGCCGCAACCTCGGGCTAAGCAGCACAACACCAAATCCACTACGACACCACGGCGAGTATATATATATATATATATATATATATATATATATATATATAGTCATATTATGAAAAGCCAAAAAACACTGACACCAAGGACAACATAGGGGTAATTACTTGTGCTTAATAAATGAAATAAGGAAACGATAAATTCACGGAAATTGAAGTGGATGAAAAAACAACTTGCCGCAGGTGGGAACCGAACCCACAACCTTCGCATTTCGCGTGCGATGCTCTACCAATTGAGCTACCGCGGCGCTGTTTCCCCATCGACTTTCTTTGGTGTTAATGTGTCCTAGTAGAACCCTGGGAGTGTTAGCCAGCGCCACCACTCACAGACCTTGGCGGCGGACGTGGAACGTCCTTCTTGCCGCTGGCGTCACGGCGTCACGTCAATTTCCCTTAATTTATCGTTTCCTTATTTCATTTATTAAGCACAAGTAATTTCCCCTATGTTGTCCTTGGTGTCAGTGTTTGTTGGCTTTTCATGATATGACTAATAAAATCGGGCCCCTCGGTTAACCCCCTTTCTTCTCGTTCATTACATAACGAGGGTCTCGAATCCGGCTACATTGATGCCTTCAGGTAGCATATGTGGGTTTATTGACCAGTTGCCTTCACCCAGAAAGATCACGTTCCCGTGACGCCTGCGGCGAGAAGGACGTTCCACGTCCGCCGCCAAGGTATGTGAGTGGTGGCGCTGGCTAACACTCCCAGGGTTCTACTAGGACACATTAACACCCAAGAAAGTGGATGGGGAAACAGCGCCGCGGTAGCTCAATTGGTGGAGCATCGCACGCGAAATGCGAAGGTTGTGGGTTCGGTTCCCACCTGCGGCAAGTTGTTTTTTCATCCACTTCAATTTCCGTTAATTTATCGTCTCCTTATTTCATTTATTAAGCACAAGTAATTTCCACTATGTTGTCCTTGGTGTCAGTGTTTGTTGGCTTTTCATGATATGACTAATAAAATCGGGCCCCTCGGTTAACCCCCTTTCTTCTCGTATATATATATATATATATATATATATATATATATATACCTATATATGTGGAACTCCTGTCCAAAGGGTGTTAAATTTTCGCATTGATCGAGGGAGGTCGCTTCGCACTGTTCTCCTCAGCGCCAGAGATTTACCGTCCGCATATTTCATTGTTTTAGTGAAATTTAGGCATTTGTTTAACCCTCTGTTAAATCTTTGTTTCCTCTTTTAACCTTGGTAACGTTGTACCATACTGATTCCTTTTTCTGCTTTGCCTTAAAGGCCCTTTATGGATAATACACGGGGGGGGGGGGACAATACATAATCAGACAGAACATAATATAATATTCACAGGTTAGAAGAAGAATAGCTAGAAACCACTTCACCAATGGCGAACGCATCAAAAATAAACAAACAAAATCAAAAACACACTAACAAAAACCTATAGCAACATAAGTAGCGCACTCCAAGGCGTGAAACGGGCAGGTGGCGGCTATAAATAGCTCATGTAAGAAAGAAGGCACAGAAAAGAAATCGTTCTAACATAGGACAATTCAGCAGACAGAGCAACGTGTTTAAACATATGGCATCAAAAGGAAAACACGCACGCGCATTAAAGAAAAAGGGAAATCAAGTTACCAAGGAGCTAGACCAAGTGACTATATATGAACAAAGCAAAGACGGGGAATGCGGGAGATGGAAAGTCAAGACGATGAGCAAAACGTGAACAAGGTGAATGCAGGAGCCGACGTTTCGACAAGTGGACTTGTCTTCTTCAAGGCGACATGCGCTTTCCTCGGCACAGCATATATAGGTGGGGTTCTTCTAAAATGGAGGGGGTGTGAGGCGGGAGGACGCGGAAACTGAACTATGAACAAAGAGCAGATAGCCTCGGTAGCCATCACAAATGCATAACCTTAATAATTTGAGAGAGATACCAACGAAACAGAAATTAAAAGACAAGCAGAGGTAGAAAATTGGATTATAAGGACGGAAACAAAGAAAAACGATAGAGATTTACAAGAATGGCAAAAAAAGAAAAGAAATTAGGACGTAAAATTTGTAGGATGACCAAAATACCGTGCCTTGCTATTTGACTCCCGAGATAGTTGCGTAAGGATAAAGCCATACCGGAGCAAATATTCGCAGAAACATGAGGTATGTCTCTGCTGCAGCGAAAATCCGCTTACTACTCCGCACGTCCTAATGGAACACTTACGCATTCGCCTAGCGAAACAAAAGATTACGAACATGTAATCAACAGGCTGTACTGATGAGCAAGTATAGATTGCATTATTAGCTCAAGCAAACTAGGTCAGTATTTGCCACCCCCCCGTTTCAAAGGGGCTGCCAATAAATAATAATCATCACCATCATCATCATATTTATCATCATCATCATCATCATCACACCTCCACCATCATCATCATCATCACGTGTGGCAGAACGCATGGAGCACCGACGTTTCGCCGCTTCATACTTCACTCCTTCCTCACTTCACCTCACTTTTGGCGCGAAGGGTCTGATTACCAGCAACGTACTTTTTTTTGTACGTGCATATATCACCGATTCCCAATGCAATTCCTGTGGACAACGTAGCATCACATGCTAGATGTAGCCCAAGATCTTTTGCTTCGAATTTTCTTTTTCCAGATTCAAACTACTACCTCTTCCGCAGTGTTAACGTGACCGACCCTCGCTACGATCACTGCTTGAGGAAGCTAGAGGAATACACCGACGGAAACGTGACATTCTCGAACGAAGGTCAAAACTGCGATCCACTTGTTGAGAAGTTGGAAGAGCAGACGAAGTTCGACTTTTGAATACCGCCTAATAAATTCTGCAGCACTCTTAGACTCATCAAGCGGGCTGTGCGAACTAAAACAAAGGTCTTGGTGGTTATGGTGTTGGGCTGCTAAGCGCGACGTCGCGGGATCGAATCCCGGCCACGGCGGCCGCATATCGATGGGGGCGGAATTCGAAAACATCCGTGTACTTAGATTTAGATGCACGTTGAAGAACCCCAGGAGGCCCAAATTTCCGGAGCCCCCTACTACGGCGTGCCGCACAATCAGATCGTGGTATTGGCACGTAAAACCCCACAATTCGTTCTTAAGGCACACTGCGCCCAGCTTCTCACATGAGTATGCGCCGCCCTTCCAGGCCAGAGAACCACGGTGTTCTTCGCGACGCGTATGGTTATAGAGAGAGGTCGGCTGGACGCACCGGCCTAACACAAGCTCATTGCGACAATTCAGCGGGCGCTGCTCTGTTAATGTTTGGGGTGCCATCACAGCCGAAAGCTTGGGACCCCTTATACGGCTAGAAGAATGCTTCACTGCAGCGGAATATTGTTCTGCAAATTGTTCTCCCATCCGTACTTCACGTTCCGTGGAGGCTTTCCTAGAGAACCTTGCAAACCGTAAACTTTCGTGGCCAGCGAAAGGAGTGGACATAAATCCAATTGAGAACGTCTGGGGAATTATATCACGCTTGTCACGTCTGCACCTCCATAAATGAACAAGGACTCCCTTTGGGCTGCTGTTCACGCCGAGTGGGACAGGCTTCGTGGCACAAAGCTCGCCACAGACCTGTTTGCCTTTATGCCAAGGCTCATGAAATCCGTCATCCTGGCCGAAGGAGACTTCACCAACTATTAATTAATGCAAAGTATGTTTTTGTCGAGCAAATCTGCTTCGTGATTTCCTCTGACTTCGTGCCAGCTTGAGCTTTTGTCTCAGTTGTTCTTTATATCTTTCTTAGACCAATAAATTTTCTATGGTCAGGAATTCACGCTTCAGTTCTGTTAAGCACACACGCATCGCGGTAGCATGAAAGCGTGCCGCATTTTACTTGCCAGGCATATTGGCCAGGAAAGCTTATCTGCCAGTCATTTCTGGCATTTGGAACGCACATGCGCTGCGATTGCGCCAGCCGGAACAAGATTCTAGCGTTACGGTGGCGGTTACTGAAAGCAGAGATTCGCCCAGCGACAGCCAACGCATATGAGAGTTGGACACGTCTCTTCGAACTAGCGCTGACTGAGCCAAAAGCCACGCTTTCCGCGGTTCGCGTTTCTTTTCATAGCGATAGTACAGTTTGGGCTGTCATCATTACTGCACCGTCAACTTTCCTCGTTTTCAAATAAAACAGGAGCAGAACAGAAGCAAACATATCGCAGGACAGGGAGCGCACCATCGCACAGCGTTATCAAACCGGATGTGCCCGCCTGTCAATGGTGATGACTGGACGGCGCGCACTATACCTTCAGTTATGCTTCGGCCACGCGCTCCGCTGTTCGCATTTCTTTCAATCGGCATAATACATTACAATGTCAGAGAGAATCAGTTAGGAACAACGCACTTAAGACCTACCTTTAGCAAGCTCAATAATGTGGCTTTTTGGGCGTGTTGGTAAGACAAGAGAAAAAAAAAAAAAAAAAAAAAACTAACCGCACAACCAAACGAGGACGATGAAAGAAGACGGGAGACACGAACGCTCATGTTTTAGTCTCCTGTCATCTTTCACCCTACTCGTTTGGTCATGCGCTTATAGTTTTCTGTCGTGTCTTTAGAAAGCGGTAAAGCTTACACTTATATTGGCAGTCTAAGTGCGGACTGGTGACTGAGAGCCAACTTTAGAGCCCCCCCCCCCCCCGCCCCCTTTAAATTGAATACGCAGACGGCTAACAATTAGGGCTCATTACACTTTTGTCTGATTACAAGGACATGCCCGTCATGTCTGAGCTTTTAGTTTTGCCTCACCGGGCTACTTTCCTCGATCGTACACGCTTGTGCGAACTTTCCTCTCGAAACGCAGATGTTCAGCTTTTTTCCCCTCATTTTTTGATCTGGTAGACATGGTGCCTTCTTTTTTCTTCATTCTTTACATAGAGCTTCGCTTCGTGTATAACAGCTGTACTTCCCGTGCCCGCCGTCTACATATGCAGGCAATGAAGACTTGGCTTGCAATAGTGTTTTTCATATAGATAATATTTATTTCGCATAGTTGGAATGCTGACATTTTATTGCCGGATAGCTTGCGCCGCCAACTGCAACACAAATGTCAACTGACTTTTATTTGGTGCCGACAGACTGGCGGGCTTGTGAAAGGCGGGACGAGCTCGACGCTAATGAATTAGTAAACAACTTTTTATGTCAGGATAAATTGTTCGTCTGATGTGGAGAAATGGTTGCTAGTATCACATAATGAGGTTTGCGACAACGCCAGTAAATACAGCTGCGATAAAGCACGTCGCTGTCTGCAGTTAGAAAACTGACATGCTAGCTGGCACTGACGTCATGAGTGGTAACGGTGAGGTGACAGGTGTAAGTCACCTCCGGATGCTCAGATAGACAGAAGGGTCTTGTTGACGCAAGTCGACGTAAGAGTCATGGCAGAGGTTGCGGTACTGCGCGAGAGAAAAAAAATTGGCGCTTGTCTGGAGGCCGGGATGCCATGTCGCCCTTCAGAAATTTCTGTCGACCACTCGGACATTTAAATTCCACTCAACAATCCGGTCCGATCAATACCGAGCCATATATTATTAAGTGGTCCTTCAAACTGAATGGTAAATGAGGTATTTAGACAGGAGATAAGCCAGCTCACCTGAGACTTTTGACGTGACAACCTGCTGCTGCCGACGCCGCCGCCGCTGCCGCTGCCTCAGCTGCTGCTGCTGCCGCCGCCACTGCCGCCATTGAGGGATGCACAGAGGGATGCACAGCGATGAATGCAAGTTCAGCATTTTCAGGTTTACCAACGAAGTCCAAGAAAGTCATGCAGAAGTGTCATGCGCTTTCCAGAGCTTGGCTGGAGTGACGAAGTCAATTGAAACTTCGCCAAAAAGCGCATCGAAGAAGCTTGTGTGGGGGCATATTACCTACTGATATCTACCCTTTAATGTGGGAGCGTTGACAGCGTCACCAAAGGGTGTGGGGGGGGGGGGGGGGCGCAATAACTTGGCACGCTCTTTGGCAGGTCTAAATGCCTACGGCAAAGGACCCCTAGTGGCGAGCACTTTTCACGCGTTCTATAACCTACGTGCAGACGGTGCCATGAATTCCCAAATTGAAGAACAGTCCAGTAGTCGAAAGCTCATAGAGGCCAGCGTAGTGACAGCGTAGGATTCGACAAAAATGGACTGCTTTTACATTGCCGTTTGGCATGTCGCTTCTGGTATTCCATGAGAGCAGGCCTGCGGACAAATTACGCACAAACGTGGCGACCGAAATTAGAGGCACCCATGCAGCGAGCAGTCGCCATCAGCGTAGGAATAGGAGAGAGAGAGAGAGAGAGAGAGAGAGCCATGATGGGAAAGAGTGCCGGATGGTAAGGGCACAAAGAGATTAAGCACAAGCTAGTATGTGGTGGCTTAAATTCAGTGGTAACCTCACTGGCTAGGGGAATGCCGAGGCGGGCCAGCAGTTGCTACTGCCCCTTTTTATTTGTTTACTGAAATGTATTTAAAGGCTGCATGGAACCCATTCCTTTCAGTCTAGGCTGTAATCACTAAACTGATACATCAGTAAGCCTCCGTACGACGCAACGCTAGTAATGGGGTTCGAACTGTCCACATTTGGTGGGAGTTGTGCCTACGACCTTCGGTGTTAATTTCGGCAGAGTTAAGTAAGGCACAGTTAATAAAGATGTCGTTAATTAGGGCACCAGCACCCATGACCTTTGGTGGGAGTCGAGCCTTCGAACTTTGGTGGGAGTCGAACCTACGACCTTTGGTGTTATTTTCGGCAAAGTTATTTAAGGCACAGTTAACTAAGGTAGAGTCAATTATAAAACTCGAACGCGCCCCTTTGGTGGCAGAAAACAAGTAATAGGAAGCCACAACGCATTCGAATGAAAATACCCAGTAATTTAATGAATGTTTCCTGAACGCACAGGCTTTCGCCTTCATCCTCTTTAGCGTAGGCTAAAGCGAGTGTACACTTTTAGCCACAGGTACCTTTATCGGGGTTTGGGCGGGGCTGGTTTCCATATGGCCTTTAAGCAAATGGTCTAAGCTCTGTATTCTAGGCCTACCTGTGCTGTTCTCATAGAGGAACACGTCTCGGAGGCTTTCATTCTGGGTCGTGGCGGGCGGCAGGGGCTGCCCTCGCGGCTGCTCTCTACGTAATCGTTTTTGAACCGCTTTTGCCGAGGCTGTCCCGTAACAACAGAATTGTCAGGTTTTACTTCCACCAGATTCCACTGCAGCTGCACTTTAACCTACGCAGATGACTTGTCCATTGTACTCCCGGACATGACATTAGTTTGCACCGTCTTGGTTGTTATGAACGGTTGTTGCAGGCGAATGGTGCAAGATTGAACAGGTCGACAAGTGCAGCCATGAAATTGAACTTCACTCAGTCTGGTCCCCAGCCCGTTTATGATCAACCCCTGAACACACAGTTGCGAATTCTCGACTTCCAATTCAATCCAGACGGTCTTTCTTTTGAAAACTGACCGCAAGCTAAGAAGAAGCTTGAAACCGAGATGCAGAAGTTCAGAGCGTTGTCGTGTCCATTGAAAGCTCAAGAGAAAATTCTTCGGTCGCTTTTTTTCCTTCCTTACGTATGTGGCATGTGTGACTCCAGTTCCGACCCGAACCAAGCTTATTTTGGAGAGGGTCCTCTGTCGGTTCCTTTGGAAAGGGTCTACTGGCTGTGTGGCTCGGTAGGTGCTCAAGTCGCCTAAAGGGAGGAGTTGGGATTCCTGACCTGGACGTCTTGGCTGCTGCACTACACGTCAGGTGGACCCAGGTAGCTCTAAACTCGCATATGCTCTTGACTCGGAGCTTCACCTCCTTTTTTTGCCGCATTCGACTGCATTTGTTTTCGCGAAGTACATTCTTTCACAGTGTGCCTCGTTCAGGATCCCCGTCGCTCTTCTAGGCCATGGCTGCCAACTCTCTGGTACGCCTCTGCAAAGTCCATCCGGGCATTGATGTAGTTTCCACTCTGATTCAGGAATTAGATGATATCCTGAACCTAGGTATCCCTCCGAATTGTCAACGAAGTGATCAGTACTTCCACAGGCCAAGCTGGAAACTGATAACGGCCACCGTCTTGACGCTAGGCGCACTATGTCCGTGTGCCGCCTAGCACGAGACTGTCTGCCCATTAGATGTAGACGCTTCACAGCCATCCAGACTCGTGGGCTGTGCCCTTTCTGTGGCGGTCATGAGGACATGGTCCAATTTTTTTCTCAGTGTTTGCTTTCCACAGCTCCCATTCAAAGGTTAGCTTGTCTCTTTGGCCTTCCACGTGTTCCGCTTCAACCTGTCCGTTTCTTGCACCCAGTGGCTAAGCAGGTGATCAACCAGTTTGTGCTTCTCCTTGTCGAGTGCTCATACCAAATTCGGTTAGTCGGCTGTGATGCAGTTTTCAGGGGGGGGGGGGTGAGGTCGCCGGGCCGTCATGTGGTGCTAGCGAAAGGGCGCAAGGAGTCCTGGTTCCGTCTCAGCCGGGAACGCCGTCGTTTAGGCGAGAAGTTCCCTGCAGTGTCGGCTCGCCCTGCCGTGATTTTTAGTGAATCTGAAGGAAAGCTTTCGATCAAGCTATAATGCATGCATTCAGGGCCTCTCGACTAGGCCGTGTGTGCCAGTCGATACACGAGTATTTTATTTCTTCCTTTGTGGAATCCAGAAGCAGAGCCAGTCATGGAGCATCAGACTGCGGTCGTGTTGTGGCAAAGACGGCTTCTGCGGCCTCCGTGATTGTTTGCCTTGACTTCTTTTGTGTTGAGGCAATCCGAGGGTCTGTTGGGCTAGTGTCCCTGACGACGGACAAGGTTGTTTGTATGTTGAGCGCAGAAGATTGGTACGCGCTGCTCCACAGCGGACCCCTTGTCCGGGAAGGACTGCTGGCCCGAACCACAGCCCCCTCCCCCTGTCAACTCGGGTAGAGGGGTGTGCCGGGGTCAATATGTGGAGATGATAGTGCGTTGAGGAGTACATGCAAGCTTTGGCACGCAGCGCCTGCAGGTTCCAAGTCATCATCTCATCTGACAACTGCACTACGGAAAAGTAGAAGCGTAAAGCGCTGTTTACCTGTGTGTTTATCCCGAAATGAAAGAGCGTATAGGATCGAGGATGCGAGTCTTCCGACAGCTGGCGCTTCATGCGAAGACGTTGATCAATCTTAAAAATCGCCTGTGGCAGATAGGACGATTCTAGTCGTCGGACTGGTCCTCACGCTGAGGTGGAGATCACTTGGACGAAAAATCGAAACGCAATTTCGACTGCTAACCAAAAGTTCACTAGTTATGCCTTCCAACTAATTACCTCAAGGCACATATTGCAATTTCTAAATCGTACTAGGTGAGACAGCAAAGCATATCCACTTGAAATCGGTTGATGATGGCATTTTCGAGATATGCGCCATGAAACTTGCGGTAAGAATGCACTGTTTTCCCCCTTACTTTTTAAAATATAACACCGTTTTGGGCACTGAAGCATGGAAGTAACAGGACCACCAATGTTTTGCTAGGAAATTTCGGGAATTAGTATACTGAGAGAGGTTTAATGTTGTGGATTTGTTCCATCCGACCTTCACGGCAACAATTTGTAAACTGCAATATGCGCCATAAAGCAACTATTTCGGAGACCTAATTGGTAAATTTTTGTTAATGTGTTGTTTGTGCCTTTCGATTTCTCGTGCATGTATATCTGCCTCTTGAGCAATCCATGTCGAAGACTAGAATTGTGCATCTCCAATAGGTGATCTTTAAAATAGCTTACGTTCATCGCAGAAACACCTGCTCGCAGAAACACAAGGACGCACGTGGATGCTGTGGCATTTATTAGCCCGAGTAGTAATCGATCGCTGTCATTGGTTTAGTCAAGTTCATCACTTGGTCGCAGTTTCGATCTTTGTTGAGGTAGTTCGCGGTTCCGCCAGAGTATTGCTCAAGCTTCCCGATGCACTCTCTGTAAGCTCCGTCGGTCACCGAGCCACTTACGAATACGTGGTAGTCTGTGGGCGCGGAAAAAAAAAGAGACACGTTTTTGAGGCCATGACAGTGTCGTATGTTGTGCCGGGCCTGGAGCAAAGATTTACAGCAGTTGCGTAAAACAAAGAAAGGGCAGAAGAAAGACGAAAGAAAAGAGAAACACGAAGATAATTATTTTTATATGTTGTGAACAGCCGGAACACGAACAGGAGACTTCAGGTGACAAGAGCGTGATTAAAGAATCGCACTTGAAAGGAAGAAGAAGAAGTAGTTCAATGACTGGAAAATGTAGAGAGGTCGGCCGGAAAATGGAGCATCTGGCCTGCTACTCTACGTAAGGCAAGGGGAAGAAGGGAAGAAAGAGGGTCACAATGGGAGACGATAATGGGAGGAACGAGGTGAAGGACACATTGCAAAACTGGTATCACAAGCGTGAGTCCGGGCCCCTGTCGCACTTGAAAGCAAATCACACCAATAAGATACCTCAGGCTGGGTGTTGATCGACCAAGGCAGCCAGTAGACAATGAAACCAATGAAAACATAGCGGAAAGACATTGTTTCTTTTACTGATATGTAGTATTGCTTAAGATGTCATTAATGCAATTTTGGGTAGAAAAGATTGGTTGGAATAGATGCCTCAAGTCTTCCGCTATTTTCACAAGTGGCACTGGCGAACACTCGCACCGCGGTATTCGGCATGAACACAAATACCCAGGGAGTAAATGAATTGGCGGAAGGTAGTACGTGTTATGCGGAGGTTCTGGGTTCGAATCCCACGGCTCTTGTGCCACCGGCGGCGCTTTCGTTTATTGACCTTTTCCAATGTTTTGTTTCAGAATTCAATAAGAATGGGTAATTTTTCTGTACGCTTTCTTTTGCTTCCCGGTCCCCTGGCTTCATATGTATTCAAAAAGAGCACATGACACTTAAGATCCAGGCGACTCTCTTCTACTTGGTTCTCGACGCAGAAGCGTCAGCAGCAACAATCATTAACTAACAAATACCATTGTGCTTTGTGACCTGTCAGCTTCTAGCGTTTCTGGGACGTGTTATAGCACGACGTGGTTGGACAAAGGCCTACGAGATGTCGCTACCAGCGCCGCTGCCATTTGGTACAATTATTGCCATTTGGCAATAAATTACGAAGAATGCTGTGACTAAAATTTAACTTTCTTTTTTAACTAATGGCCCCCACGCCTGTCGGTGGGCGGCCATTATTACTCTTTCGCCCTCACGGGGCCGTCAGGCCATCGTTTTCGTAGAAGTCCGGCGGAAATGCCACAATTTTAAACGGACAGCGAGGATTTCATGTCCGGTCTGGATTGTAAGTGCAAGTCTTTTCCTCGTTATTCCGTCATTTTACTCGTGACGTCATTAGAGCTATCATCGTCATCGCGCCAGCTATCAGTGGCCCGGGTGGCGTTTTAGTAACTTTGTGTGAGTGGACTTCTACCTTTGCGGCCAAGTCATTTTGGCAAAGACCGGGTTCCCGGCCTAGGCTTCTATGGCCATGGTCAAACGTACCTCCGCAAGGTATTTTTACGCGTGATGCTTTAGAGGAACTAATGAAGGTACTCACACGATGTTCCTTGACTGGGTTGCTCGATAACGAAGCATTCGATAGAGTAAACAAAACGCATCTTTACCGGCAAAGGCTCGCCACTTTCACCTAACGTAAAAGAAAAAAAGATATGTAGCCCAACATGTTTATTCACACACATTGAAAAGGCACTGGAATGTTTTATTATCGCAATAAGAAAACGCTCGCTATCTTTGGACAGCGCTTCTGGGAACACGCGGGCGAAATATTATTTTGCTGCACGCATCAGGGAAATCGCATCTCGCGTATAAAACAGTGCTCGTTCTCATGCGAGTCTTGGAAGGCCACTTGTAACATGTTGCCCCCATTACGTCATAAACAAGCGCGCAACAGCCTATAGGCGCTAACCACTGTGCAATTTCTTTCATGACCACGTGTTACACCTTAGCGACGACTGGCGCAGCCACGCGCACACCTCGAATCTACTCGTAAACAGGGAAGCGGCGGTCGTTGACGCGAGCCACAAGCCCAGTCCACCGCTACACTGTCACGGCACTTCTGTAACACGTCAACCTTGAAGCGCAACCAGTGAGCGCACCTATAGAAGGTTGAGAAGAAAGAAAACCGACGGAAGTAATCTCACGGCGAATGTCGACACGCATGCGATTAGCATTTGAAGCACGGTAACGATACGTCGTGTCTACGCTGCCGACACGCGCAATGCATGAGGCTCGTGCAGCTACCGCGCACTAAAGACCCACGTGACGTTGGAAGTCCGGATTTATTTATTTCATTTTGATTTAGAACATGCTGCAGGCCCAGTGAAGGGCCCTGGCCGGAGGAGCACCATGAGTACAAGATCAAAAAGTACAAGGCAAGATATTAACGAATACATCAATTCACAGAACGGCCTGTTCTGAGGCATCAGTGTCAACGAGCGAAGATAATGGCAGCTGATTCCACTCGGTTATAGTACGCGGATTGTACACGGTTATAGTACGCGGTTGTAGTACCGCATTGTTCCGCATTGATACTTTTCTTCTTGTGACTTTCTCCAGTAAGTTATTGTTAGTATAATTGGCATTGTTATTACTATCATTATTATATCTCTTCTATTAAAAGGACTCTTTGAATTTTTTCTTGTTTCTTTTGTTTTATTCAAGGCAAGTTTGGTAGAATATTGCCTAGGGAAGCATGGTAAAAGGCCGAAGAAATGCCTGACTTGTCCTTGACACCCTATCAGAACATTATTATGCCGTACAGGTCATAAAAATGAAAACAAGGAAGCCAGTCCATTACACATGCATGAAGTCGGTGCGCAAATTAGAGAAGCGGCAGCACTAAACAATATCGTAAAAAATAATGTCACACACTAATTAAAGTACAATGTTTGGAATCTCAGATGTCTTGATAGCTTCCGCATTTTTCGGTTGCCAGTTTTCTTATTATTTTTCAAAATGCTTTAGATGAAGTTCCACACTCCAGTAAATGTAGTAGTAGTAGCTACTGATTTAGCTTGTCTTGTACGCGAAAAGTTAATTGTTGGTCTACGTAGTTGGCGCGTTTTCGAGGTTTCTATATTAAGCTGAGGCGTAGCTCGTACTGGGTTTGTTTCACATAATACGTATTGCAGAATAGTGTCGTAGTTGTGCTATGCTGACGTAGTATCTCCAACGATAGTTTGTACGTTTATAACTGGTGCTATATATTGCAACATTTAAGATATCGCCACTTGATTTTGCAGAGTGAAGAGTTTGAAATTTGGACGCGTTGCGCTCTTTTGTTAAATTAGCCGGAAAATTGGGTTTGTGTCCGTCGTTGGTTAGCCACACCAAGGACTAGTATGCTGGGCGAGAATGCACGATAGCATGGTAAACGTGAAGGTGAACCTTCGATGGAACGCAATGCCTTAGTCTACTGAAAATACCGATTGCTCTAGAAATAATTTTTTATCGTATCGATATTAGGGGACCAAGAGCTGTGTTAGGGAAAATGAACTCATCAGAATTTTATTGTTGTCAACTGCTGAATCAAGATCATCTCGTAGTACATCAATATGAATGGAATGTTTGTTGCTCCTTAAGGTTTGGGCAGTGGGTACTTTGTTTTAGCTATCTTTAACTAAATGTTGTCGCATTTACCCATACATTCAAGATATTGGTTCGCGTTATTGCTTCATTATAGTGTTTAAATACGTCTGAAGCTGCTAAAAGTACTTTGCGTTGTCCGCATACAGTATTATTTTTTATGTCATTGAATACTTTCAATAGCGTTTATGGAGAACAAGAATAGGAGAGGTCCAAGGATTATGATGTCCCCAAACGGGACATAATAATAAATTATACTTGCGAAGGTCTGTTATACATTGTAACGTATTTCTATCTTGATGTTAACGATTGTTTATAAGTTGTCACGTGGTACCGAGGAAACCATAATGAGAATCCTTCCGTAAAATTAGGTCACGTGTGCTGTCAAATGCCTTCGTGACATTTTGAAATATGCACAATTTTGTTTTAATGTTGTCTAGGCTGTGTTTCTTGACATTAAGTAATGGTGCCTCTGTAGATTTGTTCTTGCAGAATGCATAATGCTCCTTCGCGACGAACCGGTAGTCGGTTACAAAGCACTGTAATTCTGTCATTTATAATCTGTTCGGCTACGTTTGAAAATACAGAAAGTATAGACAATGGCTCATAGTTCACGTTTGAAGGAATTGTACTTTATGCAGCTATTTCGTATAATAAATGATTACGCTTAACCAGCCTTTGATGATGTTATTTGACGTCACATAGCATCATATATTTCCTTTATCTAAGCCTAGACAACATTTCGCTCGCTAAGCCTCCTTACGGAAAAGATATGACGGCAAATAACGGCCCATGGCGTCATCTCCCGTATTTAGGTGTTTCAGACACATTGACATTTGCATATCGATAGGGCGGCATTAGCTAAGCATTACGTTCAAGCTTCAAATAAAATAACTTATATGACGGATCACCTGAGTTGCTAAACATCAAAAGCACTCCTATAAGCAATCCCACTGGAGCATGCAGACCTTTTCAAACAGCGGGAAGTCACAAAATCATCAAGTGAAACGAACAAGCAAATTGATGGAAAAACCATGTTTCAATACTCACGGCTGTTAAAGTAGACATTGATCTCGCTCTCGCGAATAGTTACATTGGCAGAGTCCTCTCTGAAACCAGTGTATTTGGGTAGGCAAGCTGATTATTGAAATAAAAAGAGTTTGTGTTCATCTAGCTAGCTGATACAGAATAAGGAATCGCCATTGACTAATTGCCTAGGTTCGTTACGTATATAGATTGTTATTCTACGAGCATTTCCCTGTCATCCTCCTTATCTTGACCAAGGGTAAAAAAAAAAATACATTTGCCATTGTTCTTTTACGTGAATATGTTGTCAAGTACTTGAAGAGATGTTTCTTTTTGTTGTTGCAGCTAGGGCGCCGAAATAACTAAAACCGTGAACTTGTTGGTTGTCTCTGCTAATGGCGTATCCCATCGTGTTATTGAACGTTAACTTTTTATGAAATTCATGAAAGTTTCTTATAAACAAACTTTATGTTATTGAGCGTAACCGTAATTGAATTACATATGAGGATTTTCTGACCACCCGCAAAAGGTTAGGTAATCCGACTGGGCTATCATTGCTACAGCCTTCTTCTGTAGTGTTATTGCACGTGCACCAAAATGATAGGTCCATGACAGTATTCCATAAATTTGGCTTAAGCTATTGAACGTAATTTTCCTGGTATATCGCACCTATGTCGTCTTATCTCCCAGGCACATTGTTCGTAACCCGACAATTTTATGAAGAACATGAAAGTGTGCTCTGAATTCACCTAATGTTACGAAAAGTAATGCCACATCAATTCACACAATCCAACTAGTTTATCCCTCTTACAGTATTATACTGCAGTCTTCACAGATATAAAAGTATAGTTTTGTGCAGCCCACGAAGGTAATCTCTGAACACAGCTTGACATGTTGAACGTGACCCAATAGGGTCACGTTCAAACAATGACCAACTTAATTAAATAAATGATCAGTTGTTTCATTAAATTAGTAAGTACAAGTAATTTCCCCTATGTTGTCCTTGGTGTCATTGTTTGTTGGCTTCTTGCGATATGATTAATAAATATCGGGCTCCTCAGTTAACTCCCTTTCTTCTCGCTTATTACATAACGAGGGTCTCGAATCCGGCAACATTGATGCCTTCAGGTAGCATGTGTGGGTTTACTGACCGGTTGCCTTCACCCAAACAGGTCACGTACTCGTGACGCCTGCGGCAGAAAAGGATATTCTACATCCGCCGCCAAGCTTTGTGAGCGGTGGCGCTGGCTAACACTCCTAGGGTTAGTTCTAGTAGTAAAAACCTAAATACCCAAGAAAATGGATGGGACAGCGGCGTCGCGGTAGCTCACTTGGTTAGAGCATCGCATGCGTAATGCGAAGACGTGGGATCTTTACCCACCTGTGGAAAGTTGTTTTTTCATCCACTTTCATTGCCATTAATTTATTATTGCTTTTATTGAATTAGTAAGTCGAAGTAATTTAAAAAGTAAACGTTCTAAAGCCTGTCCAAACACTCCTATTTCCCGATAGTGACCATTCCATACGAGGAAGGAATCGAATAGAACGCTATTGCTTGTTTATTCGAAAGTATTAATTTTCGTACTCCTCTTGTGAGCATCTATTTATTTATTTATTTATTTAAAAAAACCATTCGCGCTGTAGCATTACAGAAGGGAGGGGCATTTTGGCAAAGTTTAGCTAAAAAAAAGGGGAGACCAATCTTAGAACAAACAAGGAAATAAGCAATCAACCGCACTAAGTCATATGTTTCATATAATGTGAGGCAGCTATAGTAAAAGAAACGTTGTCCACCATGTGGCAACACACTCGTATATGAATACCTTAAAGAGAGCACGTGACAAATAATCGCTAATGAACACAGATCGCGCTAAGCTAGCGGATAAATAGAATTAAGCAGTTAATTGGAAAGAAACAGTAGCGGTCACAGTGAAACAGGGAGAAAGATTAAACAGTCGCACAGACGAAATGAAACCAATTGTGAACAATGTGGCAATTAGATATAATAAAACATAACAAAATAAAACAGAGAGAAATAGTTATAGGCTGGTTATCAGGTTTTGCAATGTGGCAACAAAATAATTCTGTACACCCGTATGCCAAATGTATGCTTGCCACTCAGCGCCTTGATTGCATGTGTATTTTTTGGGCTGTATGTCGCGGTTTTCATGGCGCTCCTGACACTGCAGACCTCTCGATGGCCAGTGGACAGTAATTGTCAGTACACAGTCATGTCAGGAACTTTGTCGCACCCTTAGTCGCTTTCGAGGGCGTAAAATATTTCCCAGTGTACAAGCGTTCACCTTATACTCCAGGTCGTTGGAACTTTTTGCATGTACCAGAGGAACTCCTTTAAACAGCCTGTAGCCTGCATGACGGTGGCAGGCATCGTGGTCCGTATACATTTGACGAAGGCTGCACACCTTTTAAAAGCCCGTTTTTATCTTACCGTGTGGTATTGTCCTCCGTCGTGTACTTGACTTTGTAAGGGGCGGTAAGGACATAGTAACGTAAACGGTCTAAATCACCTTCTGGATATACAACTCTCTTAAACGTCAAGCAGAACTGCTGTGGCTCCGACTCTGAAGTAGCTTCCAGGCGAAAAGAGTCGAAGTGGTAGATCACCTAAATAGATCGAGGAATGAAATAAGGAAAGTTCGTGACGAAAAAAAAAACAACGAAAAGGGGCAAAGCGGGAGAGAATAGAAAGATCGAGGTGCGTTAAGGTCGGACCTAAAGACGGTGCCAATGAAAATGTTTGTCCCTGCATGCGAAGCCCAGTGTGTACGTCCCAGGGTGGCCAGGTCCGCTTTCCTTACAGAAGCCGGAATCGGCCTAACCCCCACAGAACAGCACTGCACTACGCGCCTGCCATACACGCACCTATTTCAAGGGAGAACTGGAGGGTAACATTCATTCGAGCTTTTTTAATTATTTATTCTAATACATCACCCTGTCACTCTAATAACGAGAATACGCTTGGTAAGCCAGAAAAGGCGCGAGAACGAAACATGGGGGACGAGGCTGCTTCGAAGTTCAAGCACCAGTATGCAGTGACGTCACGCATTTTGTCGGCGTTTACTGGTCGCTCCTATTTGAACTTTCATCAGAGCGCATGAATAAGATTGCATTCTAAAGGAGCCACAGAGAAAACTTGTAAAGTTTCAATATCTTTTAGCGAAACCACAATCATCCTAAGCGCAGATGGTAATTTTGAAACCAGAACTTCGAAACTACGTGCCGGCACTGCTTTCCGGCGCGAAATCTGATGAAAGAAACTTTTACCTAAATTTTGTCGTATAATAATCAACCGATTACCGCAAAGTTGACGAAAGTTGAATAATAAAGCATGCTTTATCAATGTAAACTGATTTAGTGCATCTTTCATGTGTCTCTTTAGAATATGCCATGGGACTATTCGAGCGTTTAGCTCAATCTTCAAGGTCGTTGTTGAGGCCGATATACTTACGCTAGTGTAAGGGCAGCCATCTGTGCATTCCTTTCCACTTCCCATGCACTTATGAAGAACCGCCGCCGCAACAAGGATTTTTAGCAGGAGTGTTCCACTTTTTCTCATCTGCATCGTGGAATTCAAACAACGAATTTTCGTTAATCGCTCTGTTCATGTACAAAAGTGCATACCCCACAAGAAAAATAGGGCATGAAATAAACGTGGCTATTGAGGCCTGGATGGTGGCATGAAATGTTTAAAATAGTTGAAGCATCTTTTGTTAAAAAATTCAATCGGGGTTTGGGCAACATTCAGTGAAGAAAGAAACTAGAAGTTAGAAGAAAAGCACCAGAAATGAAATTGCACGGGAATACACACGTACGTCGGAATGTCAGAGGAAAGAGGTCTGAGGGGAATGACGCAAAAGGGGTAAGAGGGAGGGATGGATGGATGGATGGATGGATGGATGGTTGGATGGATGGATGGATGGATGGATGCTATGTGCGTCCCTTTTGAAACGCAGCACTGCCTTGCGCCAACAAGCGCTATATTTCTTATTTTGCTGAATGTCTTACATAAAATATTTTTTTAAAACGGACAATGAATGCCTTCAAAGGGACAATAAGAGCCCAACAATTGAATGGTTGCTACCTGGGCGAGTCGGTACATATACATTAATCCTTACAGTGCGAATAATTCAAACACGTTTGGTTGAGGGACTAAATGTTGCGCGGGTGTATGCATGCGTGAGTTTTTGTTCTTATAGAATTGTTTGTAAGCAATAAAATTTTAGTCGTGAGTCAGCGCTTGTGTTACGTCCCTCTTCTTTGTCCGTGTTTGATTTGTTCGCGCTGCAATTGCAATAACGCAGTAATAGAACATTCAAACAGTCAAGTTTCGCCAAAAATGTGCAGCACTGATTGCGATAGAATACAAGCAGACGGCTATACGAAGTAAAGTTAGTGGTTTAGTCAGCTGCATAAATTTCTGTGGACATTTGATTCCAAACTAAATCGATGAGCAAGTTGTCACGAGCACACATGTAAGCCCGAACACACCTGGCTCGATGACCGCGGACACTCGCTGTCGGGTGGCTGACGCGAAGAACGGCGGCAGCAGCGGCGAGCGAATTACCCTTTAGTGCTGCCTCCCGCTTCAATGAGAACTTCGCGCACGGAAACACAGCGCGCGCGAAGCCATCACCTATGTCGGGCTGCCTAGCCTTCGAACGCAGCGCACATTGCCTCCAAGATATGGCGCGTCCACCCACGCTCTGTCGCCGCAGCCGGCAGAGCGTGGTGGCAGAGCATGGCGGCTTATTGACTCTTAAGCAAAATTACAACCTCTCGCCACACAACAATAATCGTCATCTGTCTTGTCCGCATTTGCTTTCGTTAACACGGCGAGCCCTGTACTTGCAAATCACGAACGAGCCCGGTACTTCCCGTTGTCAGCACGACAGAGCACTCTCGACAGGAAAGTAGCGAGCGCTGCGTTTTCAAGGAAGGAAGCGCAAGCAAGACAGATGGCGATTTTTGTTGTGTGGAAAATACGCACCCCAAAAGTGTACACTTGTTTAAAAGTGTTGTTGTGTGGCAAGATACGAGCCAGAGGGTGTAATTTTGCTTAAGAGTGCTGATACAGCCTACCCGTTCTTCTTTTTTAGTACAACAGTGCTGTTATATGGCGGTATGAGTGCTGCCACCAACATCACACATCGTTACGTTCAGAGAACATGCAGGTTCTAACAATTAATTCCGAAACTTGACCATAGCCATCGACGGAGTCATTGCTTTAGAATCGTTAAAACGTCAACAAGAAGAGTCTGCTTGGAGCTGTTTGGCACGCCGAATATTTTATTGCAGAAGGGAAGGAGAAATTAAAGTATGTTAGTATACGTACATCGGATGAGTGCCAGGGAATAGCTGTCTTCAATGTCGAAGATGTGAAGAGTCCCGTGTAGGGGGGTCTATAGGCGTTCGTAGGTGGCTGAGCGCCTCATTTAAGGTCGCTCAACGGAGGGGCAGGGGGGGGGGGGAGAGAGGAAGGGAGGTTGTACAGCGGGAATGCGCTTGAAGGCTTACGTGATTCAGAATGAGGAAGGTTTTATTTTCATTTTCTTTTTTTTTCCAGAGGAACTTGCAAGGCACGTTCTTGCATCTGCCTTTTTTTCATTCTTCTTTATCTCTATGGTCTCATTGGAAGAAACGCAGATGTTTTTTTTTTCTTATTTCACCAGTTCTACTTTTTCGATAGACGGGTGGAATAGTGTCGCTCTTGTGTCTATATTGTGCATGGAATGCTCTTGCGGAGATAACAGCTGGGGCTACAGCGCTGTCGCTCTGCAAGTGCGGGACAAGCACGGAGGGGGGGGGGGGGGAGAACACAAGTTGACGGCATTCCTCCCACGCCCCTATACCCCTTTCGATTTATTCGTATTTTCATGCGCGTGTATCATTTTGCCGTAGCTGGAATAGATACAACTTGCACCCTACTATCGCGCGCCGCCACCTGGAAATAGGAAAAAAGTATCCCACTTAAACCCTGTGGCAACAGTTTAACGGGCTTGCGAAATACGCGAATGCGCGTGTAAGATCATTTTAGGCCGCAATACGTCTGTTGCTAGAGAACAGCGCTGTTCTCTTAAGTTAGGAAAATACTACGCTAAAGGGAAGATAAGATAATCAAGGTAAAGGAAGGAAGGAAGGTAATTAAAGTAAAGTTCTGGGGTGGTACATGCAAGACCGCGATATAATAGACAGCTTTAGGTTAGGGGATGCCAGTGGCTTGCGTACGTAAGAAATAGGGGCGACGGTACTGCGCATGCGCAGACGTAGACGTAGGGGTCTGCTCATGCGCAGTACCGTGGCCCCTAGTTCTTGGGTGCGCAAGGCGCTTGCGTCCCCTCATCTAAAACTCTCTAATTATGAGGCACGCCGTAGTGGAGGGACTCTACATCAGTTTTGACCAGCTCGGGTTCTTTAATGAGCACTCAGTGCATGACAGACGTGTATATATATATATATATATATATATATATATATATATATATATATATATAGAGAGAGAGAGAGAGAGAGAGAGAGAGAGGGGCAGGCCGCTTCGCGCTGTTCTCAGCGCCAGAGATTTACCGTTCGCATATTTTATTGTTCTAGTGAAATTTAGGCATTCGTTTACCCTCTGTTAGATCTTTGTTTCCTATTTTAACCTTGGCAACGTTGTACCATACTGATTTCTTTTTCTTCCTTTACCTTAAAGGCCATTTATGGATATCACACGGGGGGGGGGGGGGGGGACAATACATAATCAGACAGAACATAAAATAATATTCACAGGTTATAAAAAGTGCGAATACAAGATAAGTGCGAAGACAAGCTAGAAATCACTTAATCAATGGCGAACGCATCAAAAATAAACAAACAAAATCAAAAACAGACTAACAAAAAACCTATAGCAACATAAGTAGCGCACTCGAAGGCGTGAAACGGGCAGGTGGCGGCTATAAACAGCTCATGTAAGAAGGAAGGCACAGAAAAGAAATGGTTCTAACATAGGACAATTCAGCAGACAGAGCAACGTGTTTAAACATATGGCATCAAAAGAAAAACACGCACGCGCATTAAAAAAAAAAAAGGAAATCAAGCTACCAAGAACCATATTCGCCTTTGTTATTGATTAGGAAAAAAATATATTTAATAGTTCAACTAATTTGTCGATGCCTTGTTGTCTCTGGCACACCCTCAAAAAGAAGGGAGCGAGAAAAGAGGAACTAGCCGCTTTCCTCCTTCAGGCCGGCGAGTTCCTCCTTCACGCGCACTTCACATGTAGCGCTCTCTTGTGGCAAACAAAAGAATCAAAAGGAGAAGAACAGACAGACAGACAGACAGACAGACAGACAGACAGACAGACAGACAGACAGACAGACAGACAGACAGACAGACAGACGGACAGACGGACGGACAGACGGACAGACGGACAGACAGACAGACTTTGTCTAATTGTCTTTCTTACTGTATGCGAATCAAACAAACGGCGGCAGCCTGAAGAAGCATCTTGCGCGGCGCTCCTGATGGCGTACTGCAAGCTTGAGAACCAGCCCAAACGCGGTATTTTAATGAGACAAGCATTCTTTCCTTATTTGAGGAGTTTTTGACCCATCCGTCTGTCTGTCTGTCTGTCTGTCTGTCTGTCTGTCTGTCTGTCTGTCTGTCCGTCCGTCCGTCCGTCCGTCCGTCCGTCCGTCCGTCCGTCCGTCCGTCCGTCCGTCTGTCTGTCTGTCTGTCTGTCTGTCTGTCTGTCTGTCTGTCTGTCTGTCTGTCTGTCTGTCTGTCTGTCTGTCTGTCTGCCGATCCGTCCATACGTCCTCTTACGCCGACCGAGTGGCTGAATTGTATACAAACTTGCCTGACTAGGTGTGTGCTTCTGGTCGTGATGCCGATGTGTCGTTCCATTGTCGTCGTTCCGGCTTCGTGACATCTGACCCTCGTCATACACGCGGCGTCACGCCTACTGCGCGAACCTTGTTTTGCTGTTGTCTCACGTAGTCATCGCCATGTGCACGATTTCGAGTCACCTCCCGCTCTCTATAAACATTGCGAGGCTAATGCTGTGCGCCCTAGAAGGCCTCTATGCTCGATGTGTTCCGTGTCACAACTATATAGTGGGGTAACTGTAAAAAGGGAGTTCCTAAGTAAATCACCTGGGACCACCTGCCACAAGTTGTTCCTTTAATCCCGCTTAAAAGCTGCGTTGAAATACTTTTTAGAGCTTGACCATTTGGTCACCTAACTATCGAGTATTTTATTAGTGGTTCTGTCACGAATTGGGAATGGCCGAGAGCCCGATGTGCGATTCCTGTGGGTGCGAGGAGACCATCGAGCACCTATTGTGTACCTGCCCCCGCTACGATATACAACGCCTCTCTCTGCGGGAAACTTTACACCGACTGGACTTAAGGCCGTTCACCGAGTCAAAGATACTCGGACCGTGGCCACACCCGTCACTGGCACGAAAAGCGAATCGTGCATTAGTGCAATACTTGAATTGCACCGGCTTAAGAGACCATTTATAGTGTCCCTGTGCAGAGTGACCCACCCACATGCACTCAGTGCTCACTCTCCCCCTTTGCTCTCTCTATTCCCCTTTCCCCCCACCCCCAGTGTAGGGTAGCAAACCGGATGCTCTTCTGGTTGACCTCCCTGCCTTTCCTGTCCTTGCTTTCTCTCTTTCTCTTTCTGTCGCGAACACGTTTTTAGCACAATCAACGCGTTCAAGAAAGTTAGCATAGCGTGCCACAGGAAATTCCTCCGGCGCAGTGGAAGATATCTCTTGCTGTAAGTCATTTCTCATAATAAATGAAGTACCCAGTACGGCAATGGTTATTGTTCGGAAATAGCACACCCGCAAAGTAAAGCAAACAGGCATGCACGGATGCGATCGCAAAGCAAAGAAACGAAAATGGGGCGGCTTTTGAAACGGGAACATTTTTGAAGTCTGATTTTATCAAAATAAGCTTATACTCAAACTTACACGAGTTGTCTTTTCTGGCAACTCCCAATATAGTGCGGCACACTGGACAGCGCAGCACAGTGGACAGAGTCCAAGACGAGACAAAATGAGTGCTCTCCGTCCTGTCTGTTGCCCTATTTCATCACTGACATTGCTACTCCAACTGGTCTACACTTATACACTAATGAAACGCGAACACTATGCAGAAAGCAACCACGAATTCGTAGCAGTATCTGAGTCGCAGTTACGAGATGCCAGAAGGACAAAGGGCCCGGCGTAAAGAATCGTGACGCTTCCTTCCCAGACTACCCCAAAGTTTTGTAGGCATCTGTATGGTGCATATAGAATGACTGTTAACAAAAAAAAAAAAAAAATAAAAAAGAAAACATGCGTGCTACGGCGAAATGATAAGGAGCTCCTCTACAACGGTAAATTTTTAATATTTTTTTTTTTCAAGTCAATATACCCTCGCAGACTTGAAGGCAAAATTCTAATCTCAAAATTATTATTCAGGTAGAGTTGCTGACTCACCCACTGAGTTTTCGGGTTGGATCCTGACGGGAAGTGGGTATTTTTTTTCTCTCATTCCTTGTGGTATTTGCGACGGACACCGGTGGCAGCGGGCATAGCGGGCACGAATGGTTCTGACCGTGCTGGTTCGCGCACGAACCAGCATGGTCAGAACCAGCGCGGATCGTCGGCATGGCCTCCGTGATGAGGCGATGCTCGTGCAGCGCTCAACATCTCGGAGTCGATAGGCCGGGTCATGCATCACATGCGCTAACCGCCAGGCGAGCGTGTCGTCTGCTTTTGCGCTATTTCGAAGCCTGTAATGAGAAACTTGCACAATTACCATGAATCCAGCTTTGCCAAGATTGCATGGACAGTACATGAGTATATACTGCTCAATTACAACCAATTTCGTCAAAGTGGAATTTTGTTGCATCTGACCTTTCAAAACCTAAACAAGCCTGGCTCGTCGGCAAGACCTCCGAGACCAGGCAACCACGCCGAAAATCTCGGAGGCGCCGTCCTGCTCGGACTTGTGTCATAACCTCTAACTATTGAGGCACGCGTCGTCTGCTTATCGCTGTTAAAGGTTGGAAATCAAAGAGAAAGGATAATTACCAGCCTTTCAGCTTTGTCGAAATGGATGAAGTATTCTGTACTACTCATTAATAATCAGTTTAGCAGAAGCGCAATTTTCGGAATTGGTTGAAATCTCGGAGACGGGAGGTGCCGCGTAATCTGGCAGCCGGTGGGAGAGAAGGGAGCTGCCGCAGGTTCTCCAATATTACAGGCGCCGAGTTCGTACATCAGAACTGTAACGTGATGCCGGATATTAGCAGCGCCCAGAGAACTTGGGCAAGACGACCGCGGCTAACTGGTTAGAATGCTCGGCTCGATGCCGCAAGAGCGTTGTTTCTATTCCAAACACCTTGTGCAAAACCGTTGATCACATGATACGCGTCAAATTGTGACGAGTGAACAAACACGCTCGACCCTTTTCGTGACCTAATATTGCTGTTTGCTGTATCAGAGGGCCTGCTAGCCAATATAGCATACCGACATCAAAAAAAAAAAAAAAAAAAAAACAGCTAAGCAAATGCTTACCCTTAATCAAAGTGATGAAGGCAACAAATTGAGACTGCAACGAGTCAGTACCGATTCCATGCGGTCCTTGGCACTGTTAATCAAGATAAACGCCCGCGAGCTTACACGATGATCAGTTTTCTTTCACAAGACTCTCGGGGTTTCAGAGACGGAGAAGTGGACATAGTTGCTCAAGGCAAGCGTTACGCTGTAGGGTGCAGCGGTGAGTATCGAAACGTTCTCTGCGTGACATCTATTTGGGCAAGGTGTTGAAACCCACACAAGCTATGTGAGTTCTGGCATCCTCGCATCTATTTCGGAGCCAGGACGAGAGATAATGTAGTGGACGAGCACCGCCTTGTGCGCGGTTCAATGTTTTCACAATGTTTTCGTAATGTTTTGGCAATGTTATCGTGTGCGCGAGTCTCTTATTGTCGCAGTGAGTGAGTTCCGTTCCAGCCCAATAACTGAGCTCTCCTAAATTGTCTTTTCATTCTTCTTTTCTATGCTTTCAACATTGGAAAATGTCGAAGAAATCTTGCACCTCAGTGTGCGTTCCCGCTACGAAAACAGCTGTTTTGTTCTTGAGCAATTCGCACCAGATAAGTCAGGTGAGTGCCTTCAATAGTTCCCACGCGCCTCTCCCTCACTTTCTTTCTTTCTTTCTTTCTTTCTCTCACTGACATTTTCAGGTGAAAACACGACATGCACATCGTAAGATTCGTAATTGTATGTCCCTTCTCATAGGCTCCTCAGCAGCAACAACAAAATTAAATCTTCATCAAGAGAGGGCCTACCACAGAAATCTAATATCACTCCTCTACGGCTTCAAAATGCAACACATTCCATGCCGAATCGTCATCGTCATCATCATGCTTGACTGGGTCCAGAAAAATCATAGTCGTATGCAGGCTCATCAGGCGTTGTTTGAAGTGGTAAAGGGTAAAAGAGGCATGTCAGGTGCATTTATGAATTAGCTGCACATGGGAAGAAAAAAAATACGTGGCTTGGAATAACTTACTTATGGGAAGGTAGTGAATGATAGCAGGAATCGAAATAGTGAAGTGATTTGCTGTATTAGAAGATATGTTTTTGAATTCAGAAAGCCAGCCCAGGTTATATTAGTAGGAGATATGTATTGGCATAAGGATTATCTAGATGGACATAATGGTTCCAACGGTTTCACAGTGCTGGATCTGTTTAGGCAGCAGAACCTTGTAGTAGCGTAAAGAGAATAAGTGTCATGGATAGGTAACGTGGCGATGGGGAAGCAGGCAGTCCGTTATCGACTACGCCTTAGTCTCAAAAATGGCTCACGAATGACTAGACCAAGTGACTATATATGAACAAAGAGCAGATAGCCTCGGTAGCCATCACAAATGCATAACCTTAAAAATTAGAGAGATACCAACGAAACAGAGATTAAAAGATAAGCAGAGGCAGGAAATTGGATTCTAAGGACGGAAAGAAAGAAAAACGATGGGGATTTACAAGAATGGCAAAAAAAAAAGAGATTAGAACGTAAAATTTGTAAGATGACCAAAATACCGTGCCTTGGTATTTGAGTCCCGAGGTAGTTGCGTAAGGATAAAGCCATACCGGAGCATATATTCGCAGAAACATGAGGTATGTCTCTGCTGCAGCAAAAACCCGCTTACAACTCCGCACGTCCTAATGGAACGCTAAGGTATGCGTCTAGCGAAACAAAAGATTACGAACATGTAATCAAAAAGCTGTACTGATGAGCAAGTATAGATTGCATTATTAGCTCAAGCAAACTACGTCTCTCTTTGCCACCACCCCGTTTCAAAGGGGCTGCCAATAAATCATCATCACCACCCCCACCACCACCATCATCATCATCATCATCCCCTCTGGCGGAACGCATGGAGCACCGACGTTTTGCCGTTTCATTCTTCACTCCTTCCTCACTTCACCTCACTTTTCGCGCGAAGGGTCTGACTACCAGCAACGTACTTTTTTTATACGCTCTTATATCACCGATACCCAATGTAATTCCTGTGGATAACGTAGCATCACATGCTAGATGTAGTCCAAGATCTCTTGTTTCGAATTTTCTTTTTCCAGATTCAAAGTATCACCTCTTCAGCAGTGTTAATGCGACCGACACAGGCTACGAACAGTGCTTGGAGAAGTTAAAGGAATACGCCGGCGGAAACGTGACGTTCCCGAACGAAGGTCAAAACTGCGATCCACATGTTGAGAAGTTGGAAAAGGAGACCAAGTTCGACCTCTTGAATACCACCTAATAAGTTCTGCAGCATTCTTAGACTCGCCAAGCGCGCTGTGCGAACTAAAACAAAGATCTCTATTTTTTTTTTTGAAGCGGCGAAGTAATGAGTCCCATAGCACAGCGCGTTGTTAGGCTTCGAGCAGCACCTGTGGTAAAACCTTGCGCAGCTGCATGCGAACAAAATATCCATAAGGAGCGCGGCATTTACTTTCACTTCAAGCATTGCAATTTGCTTCCACACATTCCGTGTTCTACTTCCTCCAGCTTTACACCGATTAGCTTTTTTCGGTGGTGCAGCCATTTTAGCCAATATTCCGCCTTTAAGGTGAATTTTAGGTTTCGTCAGCAGAGAAAGAAAAATGCATTGTAAGAAAGAGAAAGCCTATTTCTCTGAACGTCTGTTATTCCCGGCCATCTCTGTTTAGGAGTTCAGATGGATGTCCAGGCCTGGTGACGAGTCCGGTTGTCTGGACAGGATGACGTGCTTCACGCGAGCCACGAGAAGTTACCACGGTGTAGGGCGTGTAGCTTTTGCAAGGAAGCAGTTCAGCTGCCCCAAATATGGCCAACCAGAGCGACAACCTCGAGTACCAACAGCAGTGGTGTAAAACACAGCCTTCTGCGAGTGGAGGAAATCGTTTTCAGTGGCCCATGGGGCGATTTGGGGTCAGCAGACCTACCGCATTTCTTAAGGCACACTAGCCGCCGCAGTTGCTTAGGGGTTATGGTGTTGGGCTGCTAAGCACACGATGTCGCGGGATTGAATCCCGGCCACAGCGGCCGCATTTCGATGTAGCCGGAATGCGAAAACATCCGCGTGCTTAGATTTAGGTGCACGTTAAAGAACCCAAGAGAGAGAGAGAGAGAAATAAACGTTTATTGTACGAAACAGTGTCCCGAGCGAGGACGGGTATCACCCTAAGGTGGGAAGGCTCCTTAGTCCAGGAACCCTCTGGCTTCGACTGCCCTCTTGGCCCTGGCGACGAGTTGTCGTTGGTCTTCCAGGTCCCCGAGGGTTAGCTTGGCCTCCCACGTTTCGAATAGGTCGTTTGCTTCTATTGCTCGTTTTGCGTGCGTCTCTGGTTGCATTTCGCTGCCTTCGTGCCACGGGCATTCCAGGAGCAAGTGTGCCAGAGTGTCGGGTACGTTGCAGAGCGGGCAGAGGTATCCGTAGAGCGTCGGGTAGAGGCGATGCATTATCATTCCGTGCGTGTACGTATTACTTTGAAGGCGTCTGAGGATCAGGCTTTCTTCTCTGTCGAGTTTAGGGTGCGGTGGAGGGTACACTCGACGCTCGAGCCTGTAATGTTGCAATATGGCCGAATAGTTGGTGGGTACGGCCTCCGTCTCTTCTGTCGCGGGTCCGAAAGCGTGTGGGGAGAGGGGAGCCTGGCTGACGTACTCGCGGGCAGCGGCGTGGGCCGCTTCGTTCCCCTCTAGTCCCTCGTGTCCGGGTACCCACGTTAAGGAGGTGTACGGGAGCGGAGTGCTTCGTCTTTGCAGTATCTTGAGTGCATCGACCGAGATGCGGCCCCTCAAGAAGTTTCTGCAGGCGGCCTGAGAGTCGGTGAATATAACCGCTGAGTCTGTGCATGTAGTGGTGGCGAGAGCGATTGCCGCTTCTTCAGCCGTTTCCGGGCTGCGTGCCTTGATGGTTGCCGATGCTAGCTCGGAGCCTTGGGAGTCTACGACGCTGAGAGCGTACGCGTTTCGATGCGGATACTTGGCCGCGTCGGTGTAGCGGGCATTCGGGTCATGCTTGAAACTTCGTTTGATGGCGTTGGCTCTAGCCTGTCTTCTACTCTTATGATATATGGGATGCATGTTGCGCGGGACACGTGCGATGCAAATGCACTCTCGAACGTCCGGTGGTATTCGCTCTTTCTTGTCCGTGTCTGCGACATACGTCTCGCTGTAATTCAGGTGTCGCAGTACTGATCTCCCTGTGGGCGTGAGCTTGAGTCGTTCTAGCTGGCTGTTCTTGTGCGCTTCGGCGAGCTCTTGCCACGTGTTGTGGACGCCCATCTTAAGGAGACGTGATGTAGAGGCCATGGCGGGGAGTCCCAGGGCGACTTTGATTGCCTTCCTTATCATGATGTTGAGCTTTTCTATTTCACCGTTCTTTAAAGCCAGGTACGGCGTGCCGTATGTGATGCGGCTGGTGAGCAGTGCTTGTATTATGCTTAGAGTGTCTTGCTCCTTGAGCCCGCTTCTTTGGCTTGAGATCCTCTTGACAAGGTGCGTGAGTTGCGATAGGGTGCGTTCTAGTCTCGGTAGGCTTGCAGCTCCCGATCCGTCTTTGTGGATGTGGAGTCCAAGTATTCGCATGGTGTCGACTTTCGGTATTGTTGTCCCGTTGAGTGTGATGGTAGGGTCGGGCTTTTCGTAGTTGGGTGGTCGGCCTCTCGTTCTTGCTTTCAGGACGAGGTGCTCAGACTTCTCTGGGGCGCAGCGGAGACCGCAGTTTCGGAGATAGCTTTCGATGGTGTCGACGGCTTCTTGTAAGCTACTTTCTTGCCTTCCAACGTTCGCAGCTCTGGTCCAGAGCGTGACGTCATCAGCATACATCGCGTGACGCAGATCTGGTATGGTCTCGAGGAGTGGGGGTAGCTTGATCATAGCTACGTTAAAGAGTAGCGGTGAAATGACCGACCCTTGCGGGGTGCCTCTGTTTGGAAGTAGGAAGCTTTCACTGCGGATGTTGCAGATTCCGACTGTTGCCGTGCGGTCCATCAGAAAGTTTTTGACGTATGCGTAGGTCCTAGCACCGCAGCCGGTGTCTTCGAGATTGGTGAGGATCGCGTCGTGGCTAACGTTATCAAAGGCTCCCTTGACGTCTACTGCCACTATGGGGTATTTGCTTCGATTGTTTAGGTGATCTAGAAGGCCTTCTTTTAGTTGTAAGAGCACGTCCTGCGTTGAGAGGTGCTGCCTGAAGCCGAACATGGTGTCTGGTAGGTGGCCGTTGTCTTCCAGGTACTGGGTAATGCGATCGTGAACCATATGTTCGAAAAGCTTTCCCGCGCACGAGGTGAGGGAAATTGGGCGTAGGTTGTCCAAGCTGAGAGGTTTGTTGGGCTTGGGGATCATGGTGATGTCCGAGTGTTTCCACACAGCAGGCAGTTCTCCTTTCTCCCAGCACTCATTGTAGTAACGGAGGAGAGCCTCGGTAGCCTGCGGCGGTAGGTTGCGTAGGTGTTTGTTAATAATCCGGTCTTTACCAGGGCTAGTATTTCTAGTCAGCTTGAATAGGGCTACGTTGATTTCGGCCTGCGTGAAGGGTCGGTCGAGTTCTGGATTCGGTTTTCCAGAGTATTCTTTGCTGCGAGTTGCCGCGGTAGAGGGTGCGTCTCCGCATAGTTTCTTTTGTAGTTCTCGCAGGAGGTGTTGTTCTGATCCGGCGTGGTTGTGGATAAGACTGTGAAGATGTTGCTTCTGTTTCGTTTTGGTGGGTTCAGTGGCCAGGAGTGCGCGTAGGAGGTGCCAGGTCCTCTTCGTGCTCAGAGTCCCCTGTAGCTTGTCACAAAAAGCGTGCCAGTTCTGCCTGGCGAGGTGGTCCGCATAGACTTGAGCCTGCTTGGTCAGGAGAGCGATACGTGTTTTTAGCTTTCTGTTAAGCTTTTGTCGCTTCCATCTCTTCAGGAGGCCACGTCTTGCCTCCCAGAGATGGAGGAGGTGCGTGTCGACCGCGGGTTTATCGGCATCGAGTTGTATGATCTTGGTGTAACGTTCTGCTGTGTCTAATACATTTTTGAGCCACTCGTCAATGTCAGTGATGCTTGCTCCGGAATCTAGCTTGTCCCTAAAGGATTTCCATTCGGTTAGCCGTGCAGTTCCGGTCTTGGTCTGTTTACGGGTGTGTGCTACATCTAATTGGAGGATATGGTGATCGCTACCTAAGGTTTCTTGGAGTCGACTCCACTCTGCCCAGGGGAGGTCCGCAGTAAAGGTTAGATCGGGGTTTGTGTCCCTCGAGACGCTGTTTCCAATCCTCGTGGTCTGGAGAGGATCATTCCAGAGGGTGAGTCTGTGTTTCTGGGCAGCATCATGCACTCTAGCCCCCTTCTTTGTGGTGGTATGATAGCCCCATGCCGTGTGCGAGGCGTTGAAGTCTCCCACTATGACGAGTTGGTGTCCATTCGTGGATTTCCTAATTTTTCGCACAAAGTGATCGAAGTCCGGTAGCTGGTCGCGAGGCGGGCTGTACACGCTGGCCACGAATAGGCTTTTCTGCGTCTTTCGTTCCGGTAAAACCTCGATTAAGGTGTGTTCGGTCTGGGTGTCCTCTACGTCATGTTTTTGGGCTGTGAAAGTTTTCTTCACCAGTATGGCAGTTCGTCGGGTTCGTGCATATGTGGCGTATCCTTGCAGTCGGACGTCCTGCGTGTTGGTTTCCTGTAGTGCTATGACGTCGGGTTGATTCAGCTTGACGAATTCTTGTAGATTGGCGTGTCGAGGGCGGTATGATCGACAGTTCCATTGCCATATGGGTATAGTTGAATGCTGGTTCTTTGCCTTGTAGTTAGGGGTCGCCATCGTCGTAGGATTCGAATTCGCGTCGGCGATCGCGAGTGGGCGAGACCGAGTGAGAGTCACTGTGGCTGTTCGCCCGTGCCTTCTTCCGAGTCGTGGGGCGCGAATTGTCGAGCTGTGCCTTGGTGATGTATTGTTCTTTACATGCGCGATAAAATTGCTGAGCTGTGGTGCGATCCCATCAATTTTGGCGTTTAACGTAGCGATCTTGTTTTCGGAGGTATCGGCTGTTTTTTCGACTGCTGATTGGACAACTTTTTCCATTGTGGTGTTAATGTTCTTCATGAAGGCTTCTTGAAATATCAGGCACCTTGCATCTACTATGGCTTCAACGTCGGCCTTGGTCAACGTCGTTCCCGACTGTCTGTTTATGTTTTCGAGCTCCTGGCATTTTTGATGCAGCTTGTCTGTGAATTCTTGTTGTTCTTTGCATTTTTGAAGCAGTTTGTCGGTGAGCTCTTGCTGTTTCTGTTGACTGCGGAGTAGTTTGTCTATGAGGTCTTGCTGGCTTTGTAATTGGCTGTGCTGATTCTGCAGTTTGCTCTGCTGGTTCTGCTGCTTGTTTTCTAGGACCCGTATGACTGCCGCTTCGGCCGATGCTCCCCCTGGGCTGGCGGGCTTGTGAAAGGCGGGAAGAGCTCGACGCTAATGAATCAATTAGTAAACAATTCTTTATGTCAGGATAAATTGGTCGTCTAATCTGGTGAAAGGGTTGGTAGTATCATATAATGAAGTTCGCGACAACGCTAGTAAACACAGCTGTCATAAAGCACGTCGCTGGCTGCAGTTCGAAAGCTTACATGTTAGCAGGGACTGACGTCAGAAGTGGTAATGGGGAGGTGACAGGTGTAAGTCACCCTCGGGTGCTCAGATGGACAGGAGAGCCCGGTTGACGTAAGTCGACGTAAGAGTCACGGTAGAGGTTGCGGCCACTGTGCGAGAAAAAGAAATCCGGCGCTTGCTTGGAGGCTGGGACGCCATGTCGCCCTTCAGAAATTTCTGTAGATCACTCGGTCACTTAATTCCGCTGAATGCCGGGTCACAAATTGTTAAGTTGTCCTTCAGACTGAATGGTAAATGCGGTGTTGAGACAAGAGATAAGCCAGCACGCGTGACACTGTTAGTTTTGTTACGCATCGTTTCCAACTTGTCACTGGCAACGAGTGACAATGACCGAGGGGACCTTGCGCCCTAAAGTAAAACAGCGCATTCAACGCCGGACGCATTCGGTTACGGAAACCACAAATAAAAAAGTGGGAAGGCAATTCAAAGGCTAGTTGAAGTTGATTGATCGACTTCAACTGACAAATGGAATAAAGCTTGTTGTTGTCATCGTCGTTGTTGTTGTTGTTACTAAAAATCCGACAGAACCCATCACACGATGAGTAGTGGCGGTAGTGCGTTTAGCACTGAATCAAATAGCGACACACGGTATTGCCACGGTCTAAACGAGTTACGTATAAGGCGTGCACTGCAGCGGGAGTCCTCTTTCGCGCTGCCCACCCGAGGCCTGCGCGTGACCTCTGAAACGCATGGCGCGCCGGTACGCGCGAGCGCTTAGAAGCGCGTCATGTGGCAGCCTGGCTCCTCGGACGCGCTGCGCCATCTAGTGACGCCACCGAGCATTTCGCGCGTGGACTCCCAGACGATGAGTAATGGCGCGCTAGTGCGTAAGAACGTTGAGAATTGTTCCCTCGCTCGTCGCACACGCAGTGGTACATGCGCGGTGACCCAGGTTGCCGAGTGGGTTCTTGAAGAGTGGCACATATTCCAGTGCATTTGCGGCGCAGCCTGCTAAATAATCGGATTGTCCGCACCGGATTATGGGAATCGGATTATCCGCATTGGATAAACTTACGGGATAATTTTCGGTCACCGTGGAGCGGCACTTTCCCATTGGCACATACCTGGTCGCCCAAGTGGGCGTCAAAGACTTTTGTTGAAGAACGGCGCGTACTCAGTGATGCAAGTTGGTATCAAAGAGCTTCATTGTAGACCAGCACAGACCGAGTGGCACGTACCCGGTAATACAAGTAGGCTTCAAAGAGTTTCATCGAATCGCGGTGTTGCGCCACTGTAAATGTGCCACATTTACAGTGACCCCATGTCGGCGTGAAAGAGGTTCGCTAAAAAGCGGCACGTAAGTACACACTGGCATACACTCGGTGGCCCAAGTTGATCCGATGGTTGGTTTCGAACCCCGTTACCTCAGCACAGCCACCGGATGCGATACCCATTCGATCATTGAGGTCACATTGATCACACTGATCACATTCGACCATGTAGAATAAGGTTCACATTCGAGCATGGAGATCACATTCGACCATGCAGATCAAATTCGACCATTTCTGTAGGCATTGGAATAATGCAAGTGGCTGGCGGTCGTGGTCTGCTGGAGTTGTACTCGCAACAAGAATGACGTCATCGATGCAGGGAGGCCGCGTTGGGAGGCATGCGCCACATCTGCAGTAAACCACCGGAAAGTTTGAGCCGCGTTGCGGAGTCCAAAAGGCATCCGCACATGCTCAAGCAGGCCAAACGGAGTTCTGATGGCCGTCTTACGAATGTCTGCGGGTTTCCTGGGTATGTGATGGTGCGCTTTAACGAGGGCCTGCAGTCTGGCCCCATCATTTTTCACACGTATCGTGCGCCGACGCATTTCCTGCGACCGCAATGCGCCGAGAAAAGGAAACCTATATCGTGGTGTGGGAAGACGCTTAACGAGCTTCGCTACTCTCAGTTGTGTCCACAGCAATGAGCTCCTGAGCCCAGCGCTACCTTAGTGTTCCATATACACAGGGCGCTCGGTACCTTCGTCGTGAAACCTTCCCAACGGCATAACCGTTCTGTGCTTGGAAGATCGACGATGCCAGGACCGCCCGTTACTTAAGGGAGATTGATGAAGTCCGGCGATTATGGCGACCGAGCTGGCCGACAGCAAAAGCGGGAGCCGTATTTACGCACCTTCAGCGCCCTCTATTAGGCGAGCTCTTCATCTTATTTATTTCGCGTTTTATAGCTTCTCGCTTCTGCACATATGGCTGCTAAAAAGGCGTCTTGCTTGTCTTTTGTTTCCTTTCTCTTTATTTATTTGAAACTGGAACCATTCTTCGTTCGCTTCCGCGGAAAGCTTTGCAACCTTATACTTTCCTTTTACTTGCCACAGTCTTTGTATTTTCTTACATGGATGCCTCTTGCTGCCATTGTTTCGTGGGTTACCATTTCTGCCGTGAGCCTCTTTTCCCTGCATATTAGTCTTCGCCTATGTTACGGCCCCGTATCTTGTGTCAACCGGTTTTAACATTTATAGCGTTTCGTCTGTTTCTTCGAGCGATGTTCGTTCCTCCTTCAGTCGCCATGTTGGATGAGAAGTGCGGCTTTATTTTCAATGAACACTTGTACCGTTGCATCTATGGTGTTGAATATCGCGAGCGAACGGATTGAGCCCCATCGGTTTCTTGATATAGTAACCTTGCAGTATGTGCCTCCCTGTACTAAACGCAATTATGACTGGGCATCGGTCCCGCATCATCTGTCGTCTGCTTTAACCGAATCGTTTTACGCCTGTTCGCTTCTTCGGACGCTATCCATCCTATTTTTCCTCACCATGTCTCGGCTTCTCTCGGATCGGGCCGGTCAGTCTTGTTTCGAAGGGCGCACTTCTTTCGTCGTCTTTGTTTGTTTGAGTCTTGCGTTTTCTTCCGCCTTTGTATCAAGTCGTAAGCGCATGCCCTGAGGACTGCACACCTTCCAGAAGCCCCCATAGGCGTACGACAATAACGCCGTGGCCCGGTCTCTGCAAAAGGCCCTGGAAGCCGAAGCAAGATGGATTCTCTTGGCCGGGCGTGCTTATCGGCGGAGGCTCACGGCCGAGAACAAAAAAAATGGCGGCCACTGTACGACCCGCTATCTCAGCCGAGTAAGAAGCCAAGCGAAGCCTGAGCTGCCTTGGCTGATATTTAGGTCAGAGAATGAAATTAAGAACAAAACGAGAATGGTTCGGGCGGGCTGTAAACGATATCACGACAGTGCGCTTGTTTTTGTTTGTTTTCAGGTGTTGGCATTCCTTCTTGTTTAATGTTTTATTCATTACTCTCAGTACGACACACCAACGCTCCGATCATGCTGCGGGTTGTGTGTCTATATCTCCCTTTCAGACGAAAGGAAGGAGAAGTTCAGAGAAAACGACCGATATATCACACGTTTCATGCCACACAGCAAGCTTTTGAAAAATAAAAGTACAATAAAGAAAAGACGAGAGAAAAAGAAAATAAAGAGAGAACGCGTTTTACTCATTGCATGTATACCTCAGATATTGCAAGATCCCGGTACGGTTTGTACCCGTTTGGTCAAGCGGCCATTGGGAGGGGGGAGGGCGCGGCGAGAAAGCAGAACACATTCTGTGTGAAGTTCAAAGGCGTGCAGTAACTCTCCTCGAGGATCGTCCCTTCAACGTGGAAAAGTTACTTGGGTAATGCAATTATGCGCGCCAGTACAGAGATCTGCTCTAAAGCCTTAATAGGAGATACTAAAAATGCATAGTCATCTGGTAACACAGGCCATGTCCGCCATCTTGCTGGAGCCATGTCGCGAGGTGGACGTATGTTGCAACGCTCGACCGTCATTTTCGTGCGTCTGTTCGGAACTCTAAAAAAAATGCAACAGCCTTTATAGGTGCGGCGATTTATTGACAACGAACGTCACTGTGCTGCCAAAGATTAACCACGCCATGCCAGTAGACACTCCGGACGGCTTTCACAAAAACACGTAGTCGTATTCTTTTGAAACTGAAAACCTATACGAAGCCCCCCTCCCCCCCCCCCCGTTTTTTTTTTTGCGGTGACGTGCGCTTCGAACCTGAGCTAGGTGCCCTGAAGAATTAGGCATTCGTCTCTAAGCTTTCGCGTTCCAGCCTCTAAATCAACGTTTATATATATATATATACATATATAAGGGGGGCAGTTGCACAGGGGAAAACAAAATTACTGGTTTAGGATTTTAGGCCACACGCTCTTTTCTGCAGAGCCAAGGGATGTCAAGTGGCAGGCATGTTTGGGTGAAACCGACACCTTCTTTGAATGGCCACGCTATAGAAGTGATTTGCTGGAATCGACATGAAAGCTCCACTGCTATGTCAAAAATGCTCCAAATCCGACGCGTATGCTCTGACCCGTCTTTAGTCGACTTATAGGAGTGACACGGCGATAAACGACTGCGTTTTGCTGCAGCGTGCCTTGAATTGCGAGGGAATTTCCAGCCTCCGGCTTGGGGAAGCGTGGTGGCGTGTACGGTGCGGGGAAGGAGGAGGAGAGGGCAAGCGCTAGGCCCCGAATCACTGAAAAAAAAAAAAAAGACACACACACACAGTCGACAGTCACTCTACCAGAGCCACACACTTGCTGCTCGTGCGCCTCCTGTAAGATTCAAATATTTCGCGCCACTGCTGCACAGCTATCCCAAACTATTAATGGAACAGGCTGAACCGATTCAGTCGATTAAATGAAAGGCGGACGTCGATGAAGAATAATCGTTTTGCGGGATAAACTTCAGTCGAGTAATCGACCAACTGTTCAACGATGTTATCAACCCTACACGAGAAGTGTTCTCTATCGCCCGAACTGTTTCCTATATCGCCTCGTGTTTTACATCCTCTATTTTCAGACAGCATGGCTGCGCTGCAACTATTAACTGCGCGTGTTTCCCCTCGACAAGTGCCTTCAGCGTGTGGTACGTGCCATTAAAGAATTACAAAAACTAGCATTTACCACCGTGTTCCAGTTGGTAGTTTTCTATATCGGCGCAGCAGGCAACGAGGCCGCTGACAGTATGGCGCACAAAACGCTTCAGTTAAATTCCACGAAGAAGGCTTCCCAGCAGGCAAAAAGGAAAGAACGACACGAAGAAGGCAATCCTAAGCCACTTCCGTTCCTTGTGGCCTCCACCGCATCAACCTTTTGTGATCAAAAAACTTAAAAGAACTGACGCCTCTCTCCTCAATCGCATCCGCACAGGGTCAGCGCAAACTTCAGCCTGGCAGTGCAAGACAGGACTTGGCCCATCATCGTCGTGTGTGCATTGTCATGCTCTTGGTGACATTGAACATTATATACTAAAGTGTCCTGAATTTGAAGCACAGCGTAAGTCATTACTAGATGGACTCGAGCGCATGTCGGCGCCACACTCAAATGCTAAGTGACATTTTGTTGTCGCGAGAACATTCGATATTCAGGAGGGAGGTACTTCGGCTCCTCCTAAAGTTCCTCCGTGATGCAGGGTTGGGAAGCGAGTTGAGAGCCGTGTGAGTCGTAGTGGTTCGGAAACCGCGCAACGTGTGGAGCTCCGAGTGAATTTGTTTTTGGAACCTGCAGGTGTTGTTATTTGTACAGCGAAGTGTTTCAGACCGTATCGAGGTTGAGAGGCGGCGTTCAGGCGGAGCAAATTTCGAGTAACTTTTTGCAAGGCTACAGGTCCGTCTAGGGCAAGCAACACCCATCCTCATCCTCTTACACCCTCTATTCATGGAACAATTTATTGTTCAATGTTGGCCATCGCTCAAATTTCGGACAGAGGTACAATTTTGCATGGTGTTTAGTTTGTTGCGACGTTTGCAGGCATTTATTGTCAGTTTTCGCCGCGAATAATTCGAAGTGGGCGTTGTCTACGGTGGTGTCAGTTCAAAAAAATTGAATTCCGCCGCAACAGAACCGTGGCACCACCTACCACGGCTACGGCGAAAACACCGTCTTCACCGTAACAAAGACCGTGGCCACGACACATGGTGGGCCGTCGCCGCAAAGCACACCGATCTCGAATTTATTGTGGACGAAAGTACTAAGCAATGCCTTATATCTTGGTATTAAACATAATTAAAAATGGTATATCCCTGAAATATCTGAGCGAGATAAGCCAATGGTATGGCAGGAACAGTCACGTATACTTGGCGTAGTTTTTATGTAACACTAACTTCATGGAAACGAGTCTGCCATTTTTTTAAACAGCTGTTCACATATGTGCAGGATGGCTACAAACAATAAAAAACACAGAGGTGAGGTAGAAGACGGAAGAAGAACCATTGCGACAGCATTTGAAAGTCGAAACAGCTGGTGGGGAAAGAGGCGAAACAGTTCACATTTGCCTTTGACCAGCGCTTCAGTGTACTTAGCGTCGGCGCCATGTTCCTCGGCGCCGGCGGGCCGCGTAACTTGGCGCGATTTGGCGCCTGTTTGTCGGCCTCATTCCTGGTGCACCAGGCGGAAGTCCTCCATAGTGTGTGAGCAATGCCAGCTGCTGTCGAATGTCGCGGCGCGATGTGACCTTGACAGCCGGCGAAGTTTCCTGACGAGTAATCGCATTTCTTAGAGCCATTAGACATGTTATGAAAAAGATACGATGCTTCGCTGTTTATACATACATGCGCCAGGTGTCTCAGCTATCATAAAGAACGGCTCTGAAGCAACGGAAGCCTTAATTCTATACGGATGAAACCAACCGCATGTCGTTGGCGGAAGCCTGAAGACTCTTGCGCGGTGTTCATGAAGGCGTATTGCACGCTTAAAGAACCAGCTTGGCCGTGGTATTTTAATGCGATTAACATTTTTTTGCCTATTTCAGGCGTTTTGAGCCTATCTATCTATCTATCTATCTATCTATCTATCTATCTATCTATCTATCTATCTATCTATCTATCTATCTATCTATCTATCTATCTATCTATCTACCTATCTATCTATCTATCTATCTATCTATCTATCTATCTATCTATCTATCTATCTATCTATCTATCTATCTATCTATCTATCTATCTATCTATCTATCTATCTATCTATCTATCTATCTATCTATCTATCTATCTATCTATCTATCTATCTATCTATCTATCTATCTATCTATCTATCTATCTATCTATCTATCTATCTATCTATCTATCTATCTATCTATCTATCTATTCGACGCGCCAGGCTTGTCGTCTCGGAAGCCACGCGTGGACGTCTCGGCTGTGCTACTAGATGGCGCAGCGTGTCCAGAAAGAAGCGCAGGAGAGGAGCCCGGCTGCCGCATGACGCGTTACTCAGCGTTCGCCCGTACCGGCCTGCCGTGCATTTCGGGGGCCATGCCCAGGCCGCGATCCACCGGTGCGACAAATAAAGAGCAATCCCGCTACAGCACACGCCCCACGCATAACTCCTTTCAACGGTGGCAATACGTTCCATGGGTTCCCATAATAATTCAATGTTAAATGTTTACTGTCAACAGTTATCGCAGGAATGGCTTCTGCCGGATTTTAATGCGTTGGCATTCTTAGGGCAGTTGACGCACTTTCCGGTGCTATGTATGTATGTATCTTTGTTTGTATCTGTTTCCCCGCTTACTTGTGCCACTGTGAAGTCCGAGGTCGAATGGGTGGCGCGTCGGCTGCTGTCCCGAGCGAACCGTGTTCGAAACTAACCATCCGACCAAATTGGGTAACTGAGGATGTGGCAGTCTGTGCATATGTGCCGCTCTTCGACGAACCTCTTTCACGCCGACATGAGTGTCTCTAGATGCGGAACAGGGTACGTACCACATTTCAATGAAACTCTTTGACGCCGACTTGGGTCGGTGGATAGGTGCCTCCCGATCTGTGCTAGTCTTCACTGAACCTCTTCGATAGTAACTTCGGTCCCAGGGTATGTGCCAGTAGGTGTTTGCCGCTCTACAATGGCGAAAAAGATTCCTTAAATATGTCCGATGCTGAGCGGAATCGAGCCCACGCCACACGGATTCCTCAAGGACAGCAACCCGACGCATTAGCGGGCTGCACCACAAGCGCACTGGGTACGTGCCGCACTTCAATGAACGTCTTTCACGCCAACGCTTTGGCGAGCTGCGCCATAAATACATTGGATACGTGCCGCTCTTCAATGGACCTCTCGCTAATTTGGATCAGTGAGTGTTTGCCACTGTGCGCGCGGCAAGCGAGGGAGCAATTCTCAGCGTTCGCACGCATCAATACTCCGCGGTTCTCGTCTCCGAGGCTACACGTGGACTTCTTGGCAGCGCTACTAGATGGTGCAGCGTTGCCATGAAGAAGGGCGATATAGAAGCCCGGCTGCCGCATGACGCATTTCTCAGCGGTCGCACGCATAGGTGTGCCATGCATTTGGTGGTCATGCGCTGGCTTTGCGTCGATGCCGCTATATGGCACCGAGTGTCCTTTGGGAAGCTCGAGAGAGGAATCTCGCTGCTGTGCACGCCTCGTGCATAACTCGTTTCGACAGTGGCAATGCGTTGTGTCGCTATGTCAGTTCAGTGCTAACGCATTACCGTCGGTAGTCATCGTGAGATGGGTTCTGCCGCAATTTTCTCTCTCGGAAGGAATTCAGGTACTGAATCCTTCCCGGGACATCGTGACAACTTTGTCCCCGCATTAGGCAGCGTGCAACTCGTCCCCATCACGTGCCAGCATACATGCACATCGACTAAAGCATTCGCAGTCCCCAGTACGACACCTGAGAAATTACGACTTCGTGCTACACTGAAAGGAGGCCGCTTCGAATCCTGGAGGATATTGCTAGCGGTTGTGGCCATTGAAACGGCGGTGCACTAGTGGTGTTGCGGAACCAAGGTGGTTGGCTGCCTAACTCAATTCTGTGTACTTGGGGCATTGAGTTCGATTGGCGCTCAGGTGGAACGTTGTGGTCCGGGAACGCACATAGTGCTTCGCCTGCAACCCACGAAGGCGACTGAGGGGGAGGCTCTGCCAGGGTCCAGGCAGTGGAAGAGGAAGCGGGGGTTACCGCACAACACCATTACGTTTACCACGCCGACTCACTCCAGAGATGGCTCCGCATATTGTAGAGCGTTACCACCAAGGACTGGGCCACTGTTTTTCGTTTTTTAAAGTGCTCCTAGGTCGAAGATACAGTCGAATGCCTTTATGACGAAGAGCTTGCGGTCTCCGAAATAAACGGAAACAAGTGACGATAGAATCGGGACAGAACTGTTCCTTCGTTATACAGGCCATTTTGTTGTAAAGGCGTTCATTGTAGAGGCGCTGGACTACATGCGGGGTTCGTTTTACTGAGTTAGCGTTAACACGTAATCGGGTGGGGAGATCGTTCCTGTGATGTGCTCTTAGGTCAAAGATCTGAGTCCTTCGCCCTTAATGCGTTGGCATTAAAACGTACACAAGGGCTGCGGCGCTGTTCAATTGAAGTGCTATAAAGATGAAGATTTCTGTCGGTCCACTTAGCACATTATCGTCAAGACGTACACGGGCTTCCACGTAGTTTTGTTTTAGACTGCGTACTTAGGTCGAAGCTTTGCATCGTTCGCTTTAATGTGTTTGAAGAAAGAGTTACGCAGGCGGTCCCATTGTTCTGGTCAACTGCTCTTACGTTGAAGCTGGGCGGCGTTAGCTTCAATGCGTCATCATTTAGGCTCAAGGCACAAAAACTTCGTTGTAGCAGCATTTCCTAAACAGTGCGTTTCAATGCAATTAAGCACATGCCAAGTACGCTGAAAAGAGAAAGAAGCTCTCTGCAATTTGAGGCTTATCTTATCCTCCAAGGTCTCAACAATAATAGTTATATCGCCTGCCATTTCCTCTAACGCTGCACTAACTAGTATTTCAGGTCAGGAAAGGAACCCGCGGGACAGCACTGCTAAAAGGAAAGCAGAGAGGGCAAACTGTGAAACAAAATGAACATGATTGATGACGAATGCGGGCCGGAAAGCTTATCTAGACTTTAATATCGGTTTTTGCGTAATATAATTTGGTATTGTTATCTGAGAGCTCTATGATGTAAGGAAAGGCATAATCAACACTGCACAGATCCCGCTGCCGGTTCAACATTCAAGACACGGCAAAGTTTCAAGCGGCGGGCGATGAGGTGGGCTTCCCTTCTCTCTTCCTCTGGTAGCCACCGCTCCTTCTCTCCTTCAGACAATGGAATGCGAAGGGTTTCACCGAGTGAGTCACGTAGGCAACGTATATCCTTCGCAAGCGCTTGGATTTAAAGTGGACGGAAGCATCAACCGGTCAGTAGTCGATATAAGCAAGATATGCTCAGAGTATTGCTGAAAAAAGAAGCAGGGAAGAGATCGATACGACCGGATTCATTACAGGCTTGGGTAGAGGTACAAGTTGGACATACAAGTTTTGAGAAAGAGGAAAACAAAGTTTAGGAGGTGTATAGAGAAATACTAGAACGAAAACACACCTAAATAGCTCAATCAGGCTAGGTGACTATTTGTCGACGCCATATTTTAAAGGGGATGCCAAAAAATCACCATCATCAAGTCCCTTGATAAGTTTCAAGATAGCTCCCTTCCTCTTTCCTGCTCGCCTCCTCCTATCGTCCTCTCCCCCCCTGAGGCCCTCTAGTGCCCCCAAAGGTTCCCAAACTCTGAAGATGCGTGCAGAGACAAACAGCTTTTCGTTTGTGTGGTACCAAATTTATTTAAAACATTCTTGGGTTTCCCGTGCCAAAAGCAATAGCTTTATTATCACAACCTTTTCTGGGGCTCTATTCCGTGCAGTAAATGTTAAATCATGCATATGTTGGCATAAACCATGCTAGGAAAAGAAAAATAACTTTAGCACCTTTTGGTGACTCTGTGGATCAGTGTGGTCCCGTGGCATTTCCACGGGACCGTACCAAGCTAATCCCGCGGGGGCAGTAGCGAGAGCGCACGACCTTAAGTCTTCTATAGGTATCGGGACCTCACCTTCCCACTGCTCGCCATCTTTCTCTACATACTCGCTCTAGCCTCCTCTACCGACCACTTCATCTGAATTCGTCGGGCTCCACAAAGACAATATTGCTCCGTCATGAAATAGTTGGTCCATTAATTATTAAAAATCATCATCATCAAATCATCATTGTCATCATCATCAGTATGATCGTCATCATGAACCCACCAGCCTAATTTAGACTATTTTCTAACATTTTAGGACGAACACCTCTCCCAGCGATTTCAACTTACTCCCGTCTTCCGCAGGCACAGAATTGTACCAGCTGGCGCAAGACAGGCGTAACGATGGCGTTCAAACCTTGGAAACAGCAGTGCTTGCCTCCGAGATTTAAAAAAACGGATCTCGAAGGCTATGGTTGGAGTAATGGACAGATTAACACCCTCATTCACTTTTAAGGTGCTACACGGGAGGCAAAAGCTTTCGTTAATAAATTAGCTTATTTGCGACACGACACCGAGACATCCCCTGTAGTGGCATTTAATTACTACCTGAATAAGCTTGCGTATTACGCTTCTGTTCAGTGGTACCCACAACGCGAGAAAGAAAGAAAGCAATTTCTCTAAGTTAGAAGTTCAAGTTCTAAGAGAAAAAAGAAGCAAAAAAGAAAAGAAAAAGAACACAGTCGCATAATATTAACTTGAAGCGCTGGCGTTTTTATGGTTGTTGAATAGCTGCGTGTACCGGCAGCACGAAATTATGGATTTCCTGTCAGAACCAGCGTTATCTCCTCGTTTGGATTCACTGCTCTCAACGTCGCGGCAGATTATATGAACTGCTACATGCTGCATTAGCCGGCTTTGCTTTATGCCGGGGCAGAACGTCTTGTTTTCTGGAGATACCAATTACGAAGGCGCCACCCGGAAACCTTCTGCGAGCGACATCACACAAGACTGAAAGCGCTGACAAATTACAACTTCTCTCGCTTCTTCTTTTCCTCTTTGTCAGTTGACTTGTGCGTGGTTTTGTTCAGGTGGTGGATTTTAACGACCAGATGAAATTGAAACAGCGTTCGCTGATTAGGTACGTTGCTTTAATTTTGCTGCTGATACTCTGCGCTGTAATGGGCTACTCTGCGTCACTTTTTTGCGACATGAGAGCTTTCTTCTTCTTATGTTTAGTGATGTAAATAGGAGCTGTAAAGATTTAACTTAAAGTATACAACCTTCTGTTATATGAGCGCTGCAAAAAGGAGTGCAGTTGCTTTAAAAATTTTTGAACGCAAGTTAACAAAATCATTATTTCCTTGCAAGATAAGCGCTCCAATGTCACGCCCCAAAAATACACCTATTCGCAGGCAGTGAAGATGGTACCTGATACAGGCTAGATGTTTGTAGTTCATAGAACTTTCATGCCTTAAATAGAAAGTATCATATAGTATTGGGGGGGGGGATTAAATGAAAATGAGATTAATGATTTTGATGAGATTAACTGAAAAAAATATATATAGAAAGAAAGCAATGTCGTGTGCCGAGATTTAGATGATCTGTAAAAAACAAAACAAAAAACCCAGGTGGTTCAAAATTTCTTGCAACGTTCATACCATAGGACGAATAAAAAATCAAATAAATAAATGAACCACATGTTTTTGCAGTCCCGCGGGCGTGGAATAAGAAGGAGCAACTGTTCATTGAAGAGAAGGGAGGTTTGGGATAAATGTTGCTAGTTATTAGCACAATTACTAATAACTGCTAAGAACTAGTGCTAGTTATTAGTACATTTATTAGTTACTAGCACACAACTATAAAAATGTGTAGCAGGAGGCGAATAAAAAGTAAACTTGCGTAGTGCATAGGAATTTTGCAGATGCAGCGCACATGTTCGAATCCGTGGGAAGCGATGATGTCTGGCAGCGGTTAAAAGAATGCTACAGCGAAAGCAAGATATGACGAGAAAAAGCAAAACAAATTATGCAGCAAGGAAGTTGTAGGGCACATATGTCAATAAAGTTAATTAATAAGGCTTCCTTAACAATTTTGTGATCCTAACACAAAACCATTCTGGCGATAAGCCAGGAATGGGCACATATACCCAGTGGGATATGCTCAGCAGCCCACGAATGGAGTCGGTCAAACATAGAAAACTCAAAAACTAAAAAAAAGCCGTTCAATATATTTCGCTATTCATGGTTTCGCTATTCATTTCGCTATTCGGGTTTCATGCGATGTTTTGTTGTTTTAATACGCAAAACACAGGTGGAGGAGGAGGAGGAGGAAGAGGAAAACAATCTATTAAACAAGAGAAAGGACAATCAGGTGCCTTCCTGCTTGGGCGGGAGGCGCCCTTAGTCCAGGGCTCCTGCGGCTCTAGCTGTCTTCCGGGCCCGCCGCACCAGTTGCTTGCTGCTGGTTACGAGGATCCGAACTAGTCAGAACGGCCTCCGACTGCTCGGATGTGGGGTTCGGTATTTACGGCGCCGCCTTCATGTTGGGGCACGCCCATGTGGTGTGATACAGGGAAACGTAGTCGTTACAAAGGGGACATTTGTATAACTATAGTGTAGGGTGTATTGCGTGTAGTCTGCTTAAATGGGGGTATGTACTGGTTTGCAGTTGTCGCCCTGTTACGGCGCCTTCACGTGAGAGGGACTTGTGTAGAGGCGGGTATTGCAGTCTGTTCAATCTGTGGTGTGGTAGTACGGCGTTGTATTGTAAAGGTACGGGCTCTATAGATGCGGCCGTATCCCTCTCTCCTGGCTCCCGGGAGGCATGAGCTCGGGCTACAGCGTGCGCACGCTGATTTCCACGGAGGGGCTCGTGTCCTGGAGTCCACACTATTTCAACGTCCGGGAATCGGGAGGCTTGTTTGAGGAGTCGGTGGGCGATTGAAGATATTCTGCCTCTAGCGTAGCTACGGCAAGCTGCCTGGGAGTCAGTATTAATTGTGACGTACTCGTTGGCCAGACTAGAGGTGATGGCCAAGGCGATGGCTGTCTCCTCCGCTACGAGGGCGCTCGCAGTGCGGAGCGTCATCGAGACCACCTCTTGAAGCTTATGGTTGACAACGCTGGCTGTCATGGCTGCTTTTTGGGGGTACTGTGCGGCATCTGTGTATAGTGTGGTGGGGAGACTGCCATATTTTTATTGTAGAGCTTTAGCGCAAGCTCGGCGACGATCGGCATGATGTTCCGGGTGCATGCTTCTGGGAATAGGGGCTCAGGTGCGTTCTTAGTAATATGTTGTAGAGGTCAGTCATCTGCTGGGCCGCCCGTTTATTAGAGCTCTACGAATTTCTCCAAATGCGCTGTGCAGTGCAACGTCCGTCCAGAAGCGGGTTACAGAGTAGCACTGGAAACATGGGCTACGAGATTAAACTCACGACCGATGCATATATATATATATATATATATATATATATATATATATATATATATATATATATATATATATATATAGAGAGAGAGAGAGAGAGAGAGAGAGAGGTCGGGCTCCATGGTGAACCCTGGAGAGGTTTGCCTGTAGAATGCTCATCCAGAGGGGTATGATGAAAACTGAAGCGATATCCACATTGCATGTCGCAGATAAGCAACAAACACAAAATACCATAACGCTCGGCTGCAAAGATATCCCATTGAGGCCAATGTCTCTAAGCCTACTTATAGGTGCACATAGCGACAATGCTTACCATGATTCTATATGTACTTAAGCTTCACATAAAGCTTGTAAACTTAGGCTTATTCGAACTGTGACCAATTATGCTGAATGACTCCGACACATCGCGAATATTTGCGGTTTTTGCAAAAGTCAGACGTAGTGTCGCGGGAGATTTTGTGCAACGGCTTATGCATGGTTTCATGACCGCCTAACTTTCGAGGACATCTATGCCACATATGCCGTTTGTTAGCTTGCATTGTTTCAAGCACAATGAAGCATATGCAGAACTATATTGGATGAATGGGGGGATGGATGGATGGTTGGATGGTTGGATGGTTGGATGGTTGGATGGTTGGATGGATGGATGGATGGATGGATGGATGGATGGATGGATGGATGAATGGATGGATGGATGGATGGATGGATTTATGGATGAAAAAACTTTATTGAGAGTCCTGAGTTACGCGATTATCGCACAGCGGGCTGCTCCCACTTTGGGACGGGCAGGCCGAGCCTGGCCACCGCATCGTGGGCTCTCTATTGAAGTTTATATTTATAACGCGGGTGCGTCTCTACCATGTAGTGTTCATATAAAACTGAACTTAGTGCTTCCTACACATCATTATGAATGTGTTTGCTTGTTATGCTTTCTATAGGAGCTTGTGTAAGGTACGCGTGCGGAGCTTGGTTTCTCGCCTTAGCATTGGGCAATGACGTTATTCCAGGACTTCTTGAATGGTCGCAGTCCAAGGTTAATTCTTTCGTAAGAGGTTGAAAAAATAGTCCGCGCAAATCCAGAGTCGTCGTTGCGAAGTCCAAAGTACTCGAGACTTTAACGCAGCTGTACCTAATTTGTCAGCGGCGCCCAGCGAACGCCCGGGGCCCTGCGTGCGCGTGGAAATTATGCGCGTTCCCCTTTACAACCCGACTGTCATGGTCGCCGCTGGGGTCTTATTAGTTATGTCTAATACAAGCACTGACACTGCGAGACATCTGACCTATCTATTTGGTTTTTTCTTTGCTTGTTTTTCTTTCCCCTTTTGGAACAAATGTCAGTTCGTAGCATTTCATGTATACGGAGTGCGACGCCACCGCGACAATGCCGCAAGAAAGCCGATGCAACGGCAGAAGCAACCGCTTTCATTATATCTCTTAGAATGGATGAATCCCCACCGTATTTATAAACTTGGCAAAGAGAACAAGACCGCGAGATGGCCGTGAGCTATTCAGAGAAGCGTGAGTCCCCGCCGAGAATACAGGCTGCGAATTTGTTTCTAATTTGTTCTGTTCATTCCTTCTTTTCTTGCCAAGCACGTCTCATTAATGTTCGGGCTATTTATCAAGCCGCAGCTAGCACCATAATTTTTTTTTTACGCCGAGCAACTCTCCGCCTTTTTTACTTCTTTCTCGCACGTTTTATTGATGATACGACACAGGCGTCTTCCTGAGGGAGTCACCGTCTCGAGTCGTTTGTCCCGCGTTTGTCCCATGGAGCCACTCAGTATTTTCACAGCGAAGAGAAAGCAAAATGCACAGACGAGTGAGCAGACGACACGAGCGTCGATTTGGCAACAAATGCGCGCTAGCGTCGTCTGCTCACGCGTCCAAGCCTTCTGCATTGCGATCATTATAAAAAAAAAAAAAAAAAAAAGACCGCATCTCAAGCCAACACCTCACTGCACTTGGTGTAATTTTGTTTTCTTTTTCAATTATCGTATTTTCGAATTGCCAGTGCAATGTATACTAAGCATCAAATAAAGCTTCATTCTGCATGCACGGATTCCTGCCGTGAACTCTAGTGTCGATTAGTCGTGAAAGGCTGAAATATGAAGAGACGTGCCAGTAACAGTGTTTTAGGTATATTATTTTTTTGAAGCCGTTTTATGACACCTCTGGGATTGGTAGATTGCCGAGCCTGATTATTTAGATATGTTTTGTTTAAAGGGATAAAGAGAAAGAATGTTACAAGAACTCGATTACACAAGCTGTCGAAACGGATGGTGGAAGAAAGGTAGAACAGTGCGCGCTCCCGTTATTTATAAAAATGATGAATCACTTGTTTATGTTTATCCGTAGCTCTCTCTAAGTGTGGATGTATGTTCCCTTGTTCGCTGTTTAAACGCTTCGTGTCATGTGCTCACGCATGCTTAACACACCCACGTTAAAAGAGTAATGCATTTACAAAGCAGACGGCGCAATAATACTTTTGTTCATGTTCCTGCGCTCGAGTTTCTTTTGGACACATATGGGATAGGGTGAATGCACTACTGCGAGGCGGAGAAGGAGTGGTGGGTCAAGGCTTTCACTTAATGCATTTGATTCTTTGCAATGTTCAGCACACCTAGATGAACAAGTTCGTCGATCATAATACAACTTACGATCCGCGTAACAAACGTGGGCACCTGTGTTTGCCATGATTCTATGGGAAAGATGATTGTATGGTGAAAATCTATCAGTGTCTTGTTATTCTATTGCGAAGGAAAAATTGCACCTTTCGGGGCTTATCTTGCCTTCAAACGATAACCTTCCTCTATTTGGCACACCGTTGCCATTTTCTTAACGCTGCGCGTCCAGTACTTTCAGGTCACGCATTGCATGTGCCTGTCGACGTGTCATACCATTCTTGAGAGGAGAATGGAGTGTTATTGATAATAAATAATGTCTGGGGATCAAATAAGTTTTTAAATGTGTAATCGTTCCTTTTTTTTGCGTGCATTGGCCGTGTCTGTTAAAGCACACCAATCAGTCGCCATTCTTTGCATTCTTCTGTCATGCTCAATATCGAGTCACTGATATCTCTGTAGTCATGCAGTATTCAGCAGCTGAAAAAAAATATGAAACCGATGCACTCATAATGACACACAGGTAGAATTGAACATAATCATGAAAGTAATACATGAACGGCTTTATTTCTTAACGGGCGCGTACCATTTGTCTCTGATTACTCATCTTTTTTTTCTTGGAAGCCTCCCTTTAAAGTACCTCCAATCAAACTTAACAAGTGCGCTTGAGGCATATGTTATCCAGAAATCACAGAAAAATCCCTTCGAAACAAAGTTACCCTATCTGTGCGCGAGTGCATAGTCCACTGAATGTTGTACCGCTTTCTTTTGTACCGTTCATAGCACCGCTATAGCTTGCGCCTTGAAAATACTGTAGGTAGCACGCATCGCGCCAAGACCCGCACGTAATTGCAAATGACGCAAAAGAAAAATAAATATAAATAAATAAAAAAGAAGTCGCATTGAAATGATCAGGGCAGAAGACGAAACACAGAACTGCGCATTTGCGCAATCTTAAGCGCAGGAAGGAATGCATCAGGACGCGAGGTGCGCACAGGACAGCGCATTTGTCTTGCGCAATCTTTCTTTTCGTGTCCCGATTGTCTTCATCTCCATATAGGACGCACAGATCAACCGTCCTGTGTTGTCCTGCGCCTTTTATAGCCCGTTTGCCATTGCGCATTCCGAACAACAAACTAGTCCGTTTCACTATCTTACTACGACATGTACTTAGAACATGCACTGGCGCCGCCTGTGCGCGGGGCGCTGTGAACGTGCTCTTCTTTCCACGAGAAGAAGGCCTCAGCGAGCTACCTTACCTATAGCTTAGTGTGTTCTGTATTAGTGCGCGTTTGTTGCGTGTCATAGGCGCATGATTTATTTCATCATCGCTTTTGCGTGGAATAGCGTGTTATAAGTGCACCGCCAAGCAAACATCTCCTTTTTCTTAAAACGGGCCTTTCCCTAACATTTTGTTTGCAATTTAAGTGCCCAGGTTATGGCTACGTGGCTGAAACGATACAGTCGCGTTCAAAACTAGCTGCAACATGGTGCCCAGGGTCGAAGCGGATCCAATACTGTGCAGTGGCGCCAACGTGTGATAAATGAGAAAACTAACCACTGTTCCAGTTTTTGACATTTATTAAACAATTTTTTTCCTAAGTGGAAGCCACCTTGCAATCTTGGAGCGCCTTCGACCGTGGGCACCGTGTTGCAGCTCACATTGAACGCTACTGCACATGCTCCGCTACGAACTAACGATCCACAAGTGCGTCGCAAACTGCTTATGAAAAACGCAGCACATAAACCCGACTCACGAGGGCCCTACTTGGCGCAACCGTTGGAACCACGCTGAGAAAAATGATCACCACCATCCCTGGAGTGCGCCAAATTTGCCTAAAACACATTGCTGGAATTCGTAATTAAATTACCCTGCGACCGGAAACACGGATGCGGAGGCTTCGGAAAGGTAAAAAAAAGCAGATGAACACGCACGCTCATCCTTCCGGCAATTAACTAATTGGTCTCCCGTTAGACGCGCCGCTGTTTCGCATAGAGAATGTTCCCCTCCTGGGCCGAATAAATTAAAGCGGCTTCTCTATACGTTTTCTCTTAGGCATTCGAAAACATTTCGAAGGAAGCAGCACAGCAGTGCCGCTTGGCTGCGAGAGCGGGAAGTTACGCTTCGTCCAGAGTTGCTGACTTCGGTGAAAAAAAAAAATTATTTCCATCAATGGTTATTTAAGAATGCGTCCCACGTGCCGATGTCGTGGCTTGTTAAAACGCATTTGCGACTAACGTGGCAGTACAGTGCTAAACCGAGAAAAACGGGCCACCCGATTTCCGCAATACATACTTGAGCTAGCTTTACAAAACCAGTCGAAAGCATGGTTTGAACGTGCCGCTTACGCAATCATAACCACATAGTTACCACCACAACCCCTTCATGTTTGATACACTGTTGCTTTCGTTTTCGTAATGTTTGTCATTGTATGTTCTTTTCTCCTTGCATTGATAAATATTACGTATTGCGGTATTTTGCTTCATTTACTGAAACTGTATTTACTCCGGTCCGCATCTTACCTGTTTTATGTTAACGTCCGATTGTTGCCAATGTTTCCTAACAGGTGGCCATGACTTAGTCAGGAGTGAGTAACACCTTCTGCCTGCCTTTCGGCGGTTCCTTTTTCTTTCGATCACAGAGCTTGCACAACTTAATGATTTTCAAGCAAGTGCTATACACGGCTGAATTAGGATACCGCGGCGAAATTTCGCCCGAACATAGTGTGCAGTGTTTGAAGACAGCTTGTGTTTGTAGAAACTTGTCGATGTAATTTTTAACGAGCCCAAAATATTACAAACTGTGCATCTACTCCTGTTTTCATCTTACGTTTTGTGTTAACGTGTCATTGTAAGCGTCTCATCACTTAGCATAACTGACTTGGCATCGTTATAGCATAGAAGTATGTATGCGATTTCTAAACTATCGCTATAAGCTGAAGAACAAAATTATTGGCCTTAACTTTTCTTCGCATCAGTCAAATCTCTAAACGCTCCGCCACGGACTATCGTACGGTCTCTCGCGGAATTCGCAGTAAATTGTTCAGAGCTAAGTTAGTAGCGTAGCTGGAGTAAAAATGGTGCGGGGAGCGTGACGTCAGTGGTACACGCTCAGCACACGTGGCACACTAAAAATGCTGCGTCACCGACTGCCGTTTTGTGAGGCGAATATAAACAGTTTACGCGGACCTAGATTTCTCCATGCCAAAAATATTTCTTTGTCCTTTCTAATATTTTACCGAGCATCTCCTTTTCTGTTTTTCAGGTTTATCGGATTCCTTACTGTGGCGTGGAACGACATCAAAGTAAGGCGTCGTCTCCAACACCGACTTTCTGGTGCTTCATTTGCTCTTATATTTCATCTACGCCTCTATAATATGGTCCCTGGTTTACAGGCCATATATCCGGAGATAGCACTGAAGGCATCACGAAGCGATGCCAAATCAACTTGGAAGTGAGATAGCGCATAGCTTTTTGCTCGGCTGCACGGTTACATAGCTTCGGGGGCCCAGCCAATGAGGTAGGCAGATGACATGTCAACGCCATTCTTGAAATCCTTCGACGAGAAGCGATCCTGACGCGCAAGGTGGGGAGACAGCTTGCTGAACATGAAGCTTAGAAGAACGATGGTAGGTGGCACGTTCGGAGCGTAAAAGGAAGAATGGGAATTGAGAAGAGAAAAAAGAAACCATCGACTCTCGGAGCTCAGTAAAACTAAAAAGAAAAAAAAAGAAGTTTAGAAACAAAAGATGAGCGTGGTTGATGAGCTGGAAGTTCTTATATCCCAGCTGCAGTAGACAGAGCGGAAAAGCTGCGAGGAATTCGAAATTTCTTTCATCCCGAAAAATCCCTCTTCAATCTATGCGGGGCGGAACATTACGTGCTGTTTGTGTGCTTACACGCGAGCCCTAACTGTATTTTAGTCGTTGCGATAAAATCGCTGAACACATTATGGTCCGCGCTCTTGTGGCGGTGCTGTTGTGCTCGACAGCTCGTACAACCCTGCTATTGTACGCTGCTATCATAGCACGTGTGATGTGGTCTCATAGTACACATGTGACCTTAGACATAGCCTCGTAAATACTTCACAGAGGATATTTAAGCTGAATTTTTTTTCTGCGATGCCATCTTACGTCTTTCTCTCCAGAAACCGCTGCCAGCCTAGCCGCCACGTTCACGGCAAACTAAAAAGCATGCCGTTGAGTCAAGGCACGCCATCTGTAAACAACAACAACAACAACAACAACAACAACAACAACAACAACAACAACAACAACAACAACAACAACAACAACAACAACAACAACAACAACAACAACAACAACAACAACAACAACAACAACAACAACAACAACAACAACAACAACAACAACAACACGACGTAGCGACATTCTTTACAAAGGCGTGTCTGACAAAGAGGCGTTTGTAAAATATATTTAATCTCTGTAGCGCCCTGGGAAAAAAATATTTTGCTTTGCCGCAGCATGTACACTCTAAAGGTGAAGAATGATTTACAGGCGTACCACATCAAAACGTGAAACGGTTAGGCGACGCCGACGGCAACGTTGGCTTTGACGACTATGATCACGGCACGAAGACGACGACGACGACGACAGCGCAACGCCATCTAGAGTATGTAAGATATCCTCCAACTGCCCCCCCCCCCATCCTCCCTTTTTTTTGACCCCTGGCTAACTCGAGGAGCCCGTAGCCGCTTCTGCAATCCCCAGTATTGCCTGTCATATTCGAGTACAGAGAAATTCAAGGCACACTTCTGTATACAAGAAAACACTTAAAAAAATGCCTACCTGAGTAACTGTGAACACATTTAAATATATTTGCGCACCGCCAAAGCTGTGTTTTCTTGGGGGGAGGAAGGGATAAAACAACAATATAATATCTTCATGATCGAGCGATCACCATCACGCAAGGGATGATGATTGGGGAGGAGCAATGCTGTGGTCACATTTTCTTCATTTGCTCAAGTTGCTTGCTCGAGCGGTGAATTTTCGCTGTGAAATTGTGTACAAAACCACAAGTGTCCGCATATTTGCCGCAGGTATTAGTGAAAATGCCGGGTCTAAGCTAGTAACTGCAGAAAGCGCAACTTTATTTCATGCCATGGATTACAATGTTCTTTTTTTGTAAAATTTGCAAGGTTTAAGAAACTCATATTTCCTTGTCCTTCCTTCCTACCGTTTACCATTTCTCGAACTGTCGCCGACACATTCTCGAGTATTCTGTGAAGCTACAGCTACCACAAAGCCCCGTGCGTTGGGATGCAAAGTTAGTGTCACCTCGTGTCATGGTGGAAACGTTCGCCAAAACTTACATTGGTGTCACACGGCGCACCCTTTATCACGACCGAGCCCGATCCAGATCGCATTTCTCGGTCCCGATTGGCTTCCTTGCTCACTCTGCCGAAGGGGTCAGTCGCGGTGGCGAACATCGATCCAGATCGGATTCGATCGCAATCGAAAGTGTCCGTGTGACACCGGTATCATTCAAGCGAAACTTCCTTTGCCGCTTACCCGCACTTTGGGGCTGTTGGCTCCTGCTGTGCTGCCGCATCATGAGGTACTGGAAATAGGGCCAGCCGGCACTGGCTGTAAGGCACAAAGAGGTCGCGTGAGCTGGCAGGTGATGACGTAAGCGCGGACGCGAGCTCCAACACCGACACAGCGTCGCCATCAGTACGACGTCACGATCTCATCGCCTTCATTCCATTATGAGCACTCCTTGATTGTCGCACTGTCAACGTTCCGCCGTCCTAATCTCGGTCATCGTCATTGCATTGTAATTTTCTTGTCTTCACCACGCCCATTGTCTTGTCGTCATAATCGTTACGTCATCGTCATTTCACCGTCATCGTGCCGTAGTCGTCGCGCCCTCACAGTCGTCCAATCATCATCATGCCACTGTTGTCATCGCGTCGTCGTCGTGCTTTCGGGTCATAGCATCGTCGTTAAGCTATCGTGATTGTTCTAGTGCCGTCATTCCGTCGACGTCACACAGTCATCATGATCACTTCGTCATCAGTACTTTGTCGTCATGCGTTGAATCTACACGTCTGGCTCCATCAGTTTACACGTTAAGCGGGGTGCTCACAGGTGGAAACTTCAAGCATGGTCGTGCGCTCTATAGCCGTAAATAGTTGTTTAGCAAGAATAAAATAGCGTTCTTCGCAAACACTAAGGAAAGCTTTGTCTAATCCATATCCCAACAGCGCATGGAATCGCCAATTTAACATTCCTTTCTTCATTGGAAGGCGGGGCACACGTTAACGCGACAGTTGCGAGTTGGAGGTGTCTCTCCGCACCGCGTTACACCGCCTGGACTCAAAAATATACTCGATGAGAGTGGTGCTTGGATCACAGCCGCATGCGTTGCAAACTCGAAAAGTGACACATTATCTAGAGTTGACAGACCTAACAGACCCAACCCCCTGTCGTCTCGACGTGAAACTCCGGATGGCCAAACCGTCAGTGTTTTTCCTTTCGTTGTTTCTTTCTTTCTTTCTTTCTTTCTTTCTTTCTTTCTTTCTTTCTTTCTTTCTTTCTTTCTCGACATAGGCATAACAATACAAAATATTGCCCCGTCGCGTCAACATTTATGCATGCAACCTGTATGCGAAGTCGGTTGAAGTGCTCCAAACAGCAAACAAGACAACGGGAAGGAGTTCAGGATGCCGGGGACTATAATAAAGAAACAGCCGCTGTGCTAGGCTCTGGTGACACGCTCGAAACGGTAAAGAGAGCGCACGCTGACCGTTTTAGCTGAAGCGGCCGCACAACCCGTGGTGTAACGTGGCCGCAACTATAATAAAAGAGCGGTCTCGTTGGCAAGGTTAAAAGCTATACGCTGGGCGTAAGCGCGTCTCCATTAATCTCAGAAGCACCACTGCAGGAGGATGGAGCGCGGATCTGCGCGTCGTCTCGTATGGAAAAAAAAAAAGAAAAAATGGAGAGAGAACGAGAGAGAGGTGAGAGGGAGAGCGAGAGAGAGAGGCGAGAACGACAGGTGGCGGCTCGCAATGCCTTTCTCCCCGGAAGCCACGGAAAAGGAAGCAGCTTCTAGCTCTGAGAAGACGCAGCAACAAAGGTCTTTCGAAATGTTCTGAAGCGGCTCAGCACGCCCGGTTTTACGAAGGAAGCGAGACGCTGCTGCTACTGCTGCTGTTGCTTTGAATGAAAGGACGAGTAAAGAAGTTTTGAGAGTAGAAAAAAAGTTGGTGGGCTGTGCGACGAGAAAGCGTGAGTTGGGCTCTATTGTGAGTCAAGATGTTGCCTACAGCTTGGCGTGGAGACGCTGTCTCTTTCTCGCTAGATATCATGCACTTTTTCAGAAGCTACAGAGTCTGCTGGGGCTGTCACGCTACTGCGCGTGAGATGGTCGGAGATAGTTTGAGATAGTTGGAGGTAGTTGGAGGCAACCAATAAAGCCGAAGATGAAGTGAAGCGAGCAAACGCAACTTCTCGCCTCACTCCGACAGATATTGTTACAGTGGAGGCTTAACTGCGCTTCTTCGATGAGAAGCCGTCCAAGGCAATGAGAGACGGTGCGCCATCTTCTACGTCGAAAGCCCGGCTCTTCGCTCTTGGGCCTCGATGCTATACTGCAAGGCTCACCCTGTCGACTTGGATCTGTCAGGCCGCTGTGTAAGAAAAGAACTTATAGACCGATTTACACCCTTGTTCACTTTCAAGGGTGTAAATTATTTCACAGTGTGGGCGCATGTGCCGGGCGCTTAGGACACGTTGCAGAAGTTCTCACCTGCAGATCCCCAGGCGCAGGTGGCAGCAGGTGCCAGGGCCCACACCTTTAAACCCCGAAGCTTCAGAACAGAAACTTCCCCCAGCCGGGAAATTTTGTGATTAGGTGAATGTAAAGTAACGAACCGCTGCCGGTGCAAATACCCATGCGGTGACAATATTCATGTACTTGTGACTTGTGTTTCTGTTTTGATTTGCGTACTAGTATGTCCTTCTTGCTTGCCTTCTTTTTCTCTATTATTGCATGAGTGGTGCGTCAGAGCGAAGCTTGCTCTGCCCAACCCACCATGGTTTTGCTGCCATCGGCCGGCCACTATCTCAATGCAAGTACAAGTACCAGTTTATTTCCATCATCACTATTTACAAAAAAAGTACAGTGTTAGTGAGGGCAACCCCGAAAACCCTGAAGGGTTTTGACAGCGCATGCGCCCTATTAAGACGCGACAGAGACAGAACAGCAAAGACATTGGAAATATCCCTATCTAAAAAAATCTATTCGTGCCTTAACGTATCCATTATGGTATCATTATCTGTAACTTTATCGTATCCATTAATCCAATATGAAATATATGGGATCCCATATAAAAACCGGTTTTCTCATATGCCAAACGATGTTATCGGATATGGGAGTTATGCCGAATACCTTTAAGTAGGGATGTATTCCAAGTTCCCGACAAAATATTGAAAAGAACAAAAAGCCCCTTCTGGGTACACAAGGAAATGCTACACCAAATATAGAAAAGCTTCTTTGAACAAAGCAATCAAATTACGAAATCGCCTAACATAGTTACGGACAAGCCGGTTTATATGACCTTGAGCAGGGACGAAGGGCTCAGCACATGGGTTTAATCTGGCACAGTGCTCTGACGCAGACAAGTACCCTCGCCGAGAGATTGGCCCCAGAACAGAGGCTTTTCTTTTCTTTCCCCACTTTGAGCCTTAAAACTCAAAGGCAGGTTGACACTACCTAGACCGCTATGACGTGACCTTCGCAGAGTCATTGACGTCAGAGTCACGTGGTGGCCATCTCGACGAATAGGTCTCGGAACCTCTTACGGCGCTGAGGCACATGGAATTCGGGTATACGATATGGTGGGACTTCCTACCGAAATCCGGCGACACATCGGCAAAGCTCCACCCGCCAACTTCGGTCTTGCGTGCAAAAAAAAAAAAAAACTTTGCCACATCGCTGCTTTTCCTTTATATCGTTATCTTTTGTCTTGTAACAGGTTTTTCAGTCGAGCTTGCAAGCGATAGTATAACTGTAAAACATAAGGACAAGAAACACAAACATTAGGCAAACACAAACCCGTCTCGGTTTGGTGCTCCTTTTCTGTGCCAGCGTTCAAGTGGCCCAGAAAAGCTGCTTTGCGGCTTAGCCCAACCAACAGCTCGTTTGTTTTGAGATCCCCCCTCGCTGCCTCCCGACCCCCACCCCCCGCTACCCAAGGGCGTTTGTGCTTTTCATGATCCGGGGATATAGGTGTATCGTACTTTACTGTGCTGTTACCCTTCCTTTTTTTCTGTTTTCATTGTTAGCCATACGCTGATTCGCATTTCGCCTTTGCCAGCACTATCAAAGCAGAAAGAAAAAAATGTGGCGGCATTACTATCTTCGCGGATGCGGAGCTCCCCCGATCGCGTGCTGGCCGCTCTAGGATAAGAGGCGCAAGAAGCTTCCGCCACCTTTTTTTTCTTTACCTCTTGACATCCGTCGCTATTATACTAGACTGATGGCGGGAGCTTCTTTGGAAGACTGCGACTTCTATGAAATGGCCGGATTTCGGAGAGCGAAGCCTGTGCGAGATGCCTCCCCTTAAGGGGGGGGGTCCTTAAACCATCCCGAATTGGAAAATTTCTTTTATAGTCGCAGCTGTGTACCATTCTACAGCAAACACAGGCCCGCAAGAATCTCTCTTTTTTTTGTGCGAAATTAGGCCATAATGGCAACCCTATAGAGGCGTTTGATGAACGACAACGCGGTCAGCTTGCTCTCGCTACTCTCCTCACGAGTGCTCTTTCCACTCGAAAACTGGGTTTATGCAGCGCGCATAGACCTGACATAAGGAAACACAGAACGAGGTACGTGGACGCTGACGTTCAGACTTCGAAGTATGAAAGTTAAAAAAACTTTAGTTTCCATGAACGAGGTGCGCCAACAAGCCCATGAACGAATTCTTTTGGAACATTGCTCCCTCCTCGGCGCGTTGACTAACCTAGGAGGAAAGTTCTACGCCTCGTCGGCACCCCCGTGAGGCACTTGTTTTTTTTTTACCTGCTATCAGAGTCATTTAGGTATTGAAGCATCCTGCGGCTACAACTATCTACATGCATGCTTTAGAGGTCCTGAAGTCAAATTTTAGTGTTTCATTTCGTTGGTTCTCTGGCGGCTTCCTAATAAACCGGGAGCAACGTCATCGAGAGTAAGTCACCGGAGGAATTGATTCTCAGGTTATATGCAGCGGTGAGTTCTAGGCTGGAAGCGCCCCCCTTGAGAAATTCGTTACGAACCAACAGTTTAATTTCTTGAAGACCTCACAGTCCCGTGACCTCGAATGCGTCCTGCGCCTTTGGGCGTGCAGCGTAACAAAATGACGTTTAATATGCTGCCCCGCGTGTGTAATCATGTCTTAAAGTGCGTAGAAAAAGGTGTGTGCCCCATCACATTATTCTTTTTTTGCGCATACGCAGCGCACGAAAAACGTCAGCTGCTGACTCTAACGACATTTTGCGGAAGACGAGAACGACATGGCTGCTGTGCATGTCACCTGTGCCTCAGCTGTGCTCGTTAAAGACGCTTTAGAATAAGCGAGTACACTATCATTAACTCTTAAATGCAACACTCAATATTCGGCTACTGTGATTACAGCTGCATAGGGCATCAAGGCATTTCTGTTTTGACGGCGGCGGTGGGGGAGAGGTGTAACGTATACAAAATTGGTCACAGTGGGTCGCTCTCTAAAAAATCCGCATGTAACGAATACACGTAGTACTGTTCTCGCTTATGTTTTTGCAACCGTATTGCACGCACGCGTCTTACCTTAGTATCGTTGGGGTTGAAGACACAAGCCATTACTCGATCACGCATGTGTCGCGTGCACAGATGACACCTTTGCGGCGCCACACAAAACGCAATCGCAGCTAAATATATCCTCTCGCTAGGCGTTCATGGAGACATTGATCGGGAATATGCGTTAGTCGATCAAAGTGGGGAGTGGTCTATTTTGATATAGCTAACTGAGACATAGTGGATATAAGGCATCAATCTCAAACGCGTTGTCATGAGCAGTTATAAAGGGTGCAAATTAGAAATTTTCTTTTTGCAGAAATTTCACGCTTACTTGGTTCCAGAAATGGCGTGAAGGGATTCGGGGCAGCAAGACAGAGGGGTGCCGATTCGAGCCCACAGCCTTTGGTCACGGCGGGCCTTAAGTGGAGCGGCCATGATTGTAAGATTACTCCGTAGCAACCCGGCTAGCTGTATCATAGGTCAAGGATGTAAGCTTTTAAATTCTTTAATCAATGTGACACGTCTATTTGGTTACGTCGTTTCCGCACACTAAGGCCCATTACACGCCCCTGCAGCACGCACAGCACATTTCACGAGTTGTGGGTGAAACGTGTTGCGAAACACTCCAATGCGGCAGCGTCCGTGATACCCAATTTTTTTACCTCGATGAACCTAAATCAGAGAGCTAGACCATGAGTAATCTTCACCCATTTTCGAGCCGCCACACCGCAGCTGAAGTTGCACAAGAGGAACTACTCAACAATGCGAAGCTCCCGTGTAATTAAAACCTGTGAAACCGAAACTGAAGACAGCGGCTCTGCACCATCTGCTCTTGAAGCTATATTTCGGTTTCATTTTCATCCGCTTACTGCCGTCTGCCTGGCCCAGGCCGATGAACCTTCTTCAAAAGAACCGGAACTCGGTGGAGTTGGTGCATAGATTGATCTGCAGGACAAAAGCGTCGACACATGTTCTTCTTCTTTATTACACCGTATTGTTTATCGAAGCTTTTGTTCTCAACGGCGGACCTTCTGACTCTTCGACGTACGATCAAAAAAAAGAAAAGGAAAAGAAAGAGAGAGAGAGAGAGAGAGAGAAAAGAGAGAACCCAGAGATGTCTATATCGGCCTCCTCGGACAGCCGGGGGGTCAGGCCGACCACGTCCGCCAACGGGAGAAACGAATCGCTTTCCCGTCAGGCGTTCCTCCATTCTAGTGCGGATTCGCGGTGCGTGCCCGGACGCCTCGGTCCAGTCGCCACCTTCTTCCTCCGACACCGGGCTCCTCCAAACTCTTTTCTTTTTTTTCTCCCGCGCAGTTGCGGGGACTCTCCTAACTTGTGATTGCCGGTGGCGTGGGCCTAGACCCTCCCACTCCCTTTTACCCACAGGCGTTCATTCACGAGTCGCACGTCACCATCCATCAGGGGCTCTAATTACGGTAGCGCTCAGCGTCGCCGGGTTAAACGCGGTGCGGGCGTGCGTGTACGTGAGTGGTTTGGTGGCACGCCGGCGCCCAAAGGAGCTGCACCGACGGTAGTGCCACGCCACCGCGTTCTAAGAGTTCAGTACAAGTTGCACCCCACGAGAACGCAGTGCTTCTGCACGTCACCTTTGGAACAGAGCCGAGCTACAGCTGAAGTCCGCTCACAGCTCAGTGAATCTGCTGTGGTAAAGGGAATTTCTGGATTATTAGAAAAATAAACGATCGTTGTTTCAAGGTTAAACGTTACCGTTTTTCTGAGTGCTGATGGCAAGATCACGCATAAAATTTGTCGGTACGTTCAGCTTTCATCCGGGAACCGGTGACAGAGTACAGATAAAACCTGTGCAGATAAAACCTGTGCAGGTAAAACATGTGCAGGTAAAACATGTGCAGGTAAAACATGTGCTGGTAAAACATGTGCAGGTAAAACATGTGCAGGTAAAACATGTGCAGGTAAAACATGTGCAGGTAAAACATGTGCAGGTAAAACGTGTGCAGGTAAAACATGTGCAGGTAAACATGTGCAGGTAAAACATGTGCAGGTAAAACATGTGCAGGTAAAACATGTGCAGGTAAAACATGTGCAGATAAAACATGTGCAGGTAAAACATGTGCAGGTAAAACATGTGCAGGTAAAACGTGCAGGTAAAACATGTGCAGGTAAAACATGTGCAGATAAAACATGTGCAGGTAAAACCTGTGCAGGTAAAACATGTGCAGGTAAAACATGTGCAGGTAAAACATGTGCAGGTAAAACATGTGCAGGTAAAACATGTGCAGATAAAACATGTGCAGGTAAAACGTGTGCAGGTAAAACATGTGCAGGTAAAACATGTGCAGATAAAACATGTGCAGGTAAAACGTGTGCAGGTAAAACATGTGCAGGTAAAACATGTGCAGGTAAAACATGTGCAGGTAAAACATGTGCAGGTAAAACATGTGCAGGTAAAACCTGTGCAGGTAAAACATGTGCAGATAAAACATGTGCAGGTAAAACATGTGCAGGTAAAACATGTGCAGGTAAAACATGTGCAGGTAAAACCTGTGCAGGTAAAACATGTGCAGATAAAACATGTGCAGGTAAAACCTGTGCAGGTAAAACATGTGCAGGTAAAACATGTGCAGGTAAAACCTGTGCAGGTAAAACATGTGCAGGTAAAACATGTGCAGGTAAAACATGTGCAGGTAAAACATGTGCAGATAAAACCTCCGCAGACAAAGTCTGTGCAGACAAAACCTGTGCAGATAAAAATGTCGTTTTTAAACACGCAAAACCGCAAACACGCAAACCGTCAGTGAAATACGCGAGCCTGATTTGCTAGCGCATCTATTCAAACTGTGTTTCTGTTGGACGACATAGATACAACCTTTCGATCCTTAGGTTGTCACTAACCATAGTGGAGTGGTAGGGCAGCTCATTTGGACGAGGCAACCGATTCTGCCGTATTAGACTCAGTTTCTGAGAAATTGTGTTGCCGATTGAGTACGTTTTCAACTGTGACACGCATTCCTTTTTCTAGGTGACCTGGCATTCAGACAGTCTTGCGACGAATACGGTCAGCGGTGGCTATTTCTCTCTCTGCCGCCGGGTCTTTCACCTGCCGTAAAATAAATTGGCGGTTTATCCTAACTGCAATGACATTAACCCACACTGGTGCTTATTCCAAGTAAGAGTGGACCCACTCCCCCGGGGATTACTAGAAGTGCCTGAGAGAAAGAGGCAAAAGAAAGGGGAAAAGCAGGGAGGTTACCCAGATGGGTAGATCCGGTTTGCTACCCTACGCTGGGGAGAGAGGAGAGGGGGAGAAGAGACATGTGGCTCAGCATCTCGCTTGTTAAATCGTTTGAATCCTACATATCACCTTGGACAATGTCCTTCGTTTTCGACGTGGCAGGCGGTAAAAAAAAAAAAAAAAAAAATTGACGACATTCCTGAAAATAAAATTCAGCCAGGAGATTCCAGTGGTCGCTAACAAGCAGCTTCCGAAAGGCGGAGCCAATCTTGCTGGAGCAAAAAGACGCAAAGCAGCATAATGCAACCCGCATTTGCACATAACCGTTGCTATGCAGCCAACTTGGCTCTGATCACGTGGAAAAATGACGTGTTGAGCCGTTCCCTGCTAGATGACTCGTTTTAGATAGCAATGAAACCGATAGAGCTTTTTTTTTTTTCTGGAATGATTGCGACTATTTATCAGAGCCTTTTCTTTCGGCCAGAATGGCGAGGCCTGATACGGCAGGATGAGTTGTTAGTTGTAACTACGTTACTTGCGAAGTTAAGCTTCCCAGTTGGAAGTATCAGAAATTAGCAGAGAATTGCGAGAACTAAACGCCGAGAAGGTTGAAGTTTTCACTCGGTGGTGAAATATAGGTTAAAAAATAAAGCAATGAGTGATAGTTTCCCAGAAACATTCACGTAGCAGCGACCGGAACTCGGAGCTGAGCAAGAACACCGCGGAACGCTCTACGAGCAATAAGCTGCATGCAATGCCGCAAAAACTTTGAGTGAAAGATGATCAATAGTGACGAAGCAACAGATATGCCGAAGCAGAAAATAGTGACAAAGAATACACAGCCATAGGCAACAAGATAGACGAATAAGGCAGCCAGATGTTGCCATAGTGGTAGACCGCGAAAGGATCGACCGCAGAAAGGCCTGAACGCGCGGGCACGCGGATCGATTGAGGACATCTGAAGTATTGCGCCATCCTGTACACTGCCCCCCCCCTCCCATTCTTCCCCTCGTCGGCCTGCAGCCTTTTCATTTCCGATACACACATCTCTTTTCCGAATACTTACTTCCATCTTCTCTCTTTCCAACAATCGTATCTGCCAAATGTATGTAGCATTCGTATCCTTCCCTTGTATAGGCGCTGTTCCTTATCATCCCGCACCGTCCTTGTCGTCTAAGCAGAGCTGTGTCTGATGACTGTTGGCTTCGCGGACGTACGCGCTGCACAGCTAAAGGAGGTCGTTTTGATTGATTCGATTCGTGCACTTTTTCTTTGGTGTTTATCTGAATAGCATTATTGTTGCATCATTTATTTTATTTCTTGCTTACATTTTTGTCTCTCGTATAACAAGCCGGCGTCTTTCGTGCTCGTCACTGCTTCCGGTCGTCGCCGACGAACCCTTTCGTGCCACCGCTGCCGCTTATTGATTTCGAGTTCAACGACACGGCGAAAAAAAAAGAGAAAAGAATAGACGCCGTGTGAAGCGACGTTGAAAGCAATGCATTCACGACGCCACATTTTTTTTTTTTGCTTTCTGCGTCTGCGTCGTGTTTACTGTCAAAGAAAAAGTTACCATAACCATGCTCGATGGAAATCAAACTGGGACATATTCTCTTATGGATCATATGACCTCAAAGAAGACACTGTTGAAATCAGAGTTTCTAGAGCGTAAAGTATGCATTAACGTGGCTGTTGGTAAGGACGTGGCTGGAGTTTTTATCGCTCGACAAGACGAGGACGAGAAGTAGACATCAAGCACATGAGCGCTGTATTACTGCTTTCGTTATTGTACAAAGAAGCCGCGAAGTAAACGATACTTTAGAAACAGACCCGGGGTCAGAGTAGGTTATTGCGCTACTATTTCGGCTTATTCCTGCTGTTTAAAGCCTATAAAAGTTTAAAGCCTTTAAGGGCAGTAACCAGGTTCGAATCTCTCGATAGAGGTCACGATGAGAAATCCTCAATGTAAAGATTCACAGACTGCGCTTTCACGCTTAGTAGGAATACTGAAACACCGCAAGCACAAAGAAATGATAAATCCTTAGTTCCAGAGTCATTTTAAACGCTTTCGTGCGCTTGGTGAGCGTAGAGAGAGAGAGGGGGGGGGAGCTGTTCGGCTAGATACTTGCTGTGACGTATGAAAAAGAAGTGCCAACATGGCCGCGTGAAGAGACGTCGATCAAAGAAGAGAACGGCGACTCAAAGACGACGATAACGAAGCGTCAAAGCGCACCGTCGCGTTTGGTCCACGCGCGCGCGCGTACGTGGTCCAATCAGGGACGCGAAGGCGATGAAGTAACGGCCACGGGTGCCACCGTGATTGGGCCACGTACGCGCGCGCGTGAATGGAATGGCCCAATCAGGGATGGCTTTGCATTGCTTCCATGGCGCATTGTCCTACCCACGTAATCGAAACGTGTGCTCAGGTCAGAAAGAGGCGGTGACGAGAGCAGTCTAGGAGTGTACGTAGGCAAAGGCGAAAGAGACGGCTGCCGCCAGCCAAGGGCATCAAGGCGGCAAGGAGGAAGATGGAAAGGAAGGAAGGAAAGGTAGGGAGGTCAGCCAGACGCACGTCCGGTTTGCTACCCTACACACGGGAAGGGGGTTTAAGGGAAGAAAAGCGCGGCAACTGTCCCTGGAGACTCAACGGGTCGGATCCAACGAGCAAGGCAGCCAGCTGGGGGCACCGGTGAGCACGAGTGCGAGTCCGAGGCCGCTTGGCGTCCCGGACCCGCTACCGGGGACCCGTTACCAATGTAGAGCGCGGCTGCGCGTGGGCCGACCGCAGAGCGCCAGGTCCGGGTGTGCGTGGGTCTGTCTGGGACGACCGCTAGGCAGCGCTGACCTGCGGCCCCTGTAGCTTGGTGGCGCAACCCACAACCCCGTTCCAAAGAGGACGCTCATAACGTCCATCCATCTATGTATACCCGTTTTCGCCGCGGCGCCCGTCTACGCCGCCCGCTACCGACACCACCTAGAGCCATCGCAAGTCACTACCAGCCGCAGCCACCAATAGCCGACGCACAATGGAAGTCTTCTGGTGTACATTCTAGACGCGCCGCACCCACCGAGAGTCAACGCGACGGACTTACTGTGAGAGCGTTGGAGTTTTCATTGACTTGTAATGTTGCACGAGCTCGAGCACAAGTGAGCGGCTCACGCAGGAACGCGTGGCACTCTCTAGCACTGCAGGGACCGCGCTAAAACTTTTTCTCGTAGCCGCGAGCTCTGTTTGCTCCTATAGTGTGCTGTGTATCTCAGCCGCCTTTTCAGTTGTGCTTTTGTAAATACACTTCTTTGTACGAGCTTATGATGGCTTGTCTGTCTCTCTCCTGCGTCCTCTCCACGATGCATCGTATGTCAGCAAGCATGACGAACGTCCGCTGACTTTTAACATCTCTTTTTACACTTTCTGTTACTGTGTTCTGAAAAACGTTTAGTTAAAATGTAGACAAATGATAACAATCATGTTTCAATCATAACAATCATAATTCATGCGCAGATATAATAAAAGTAAAATTAGTGAAGATGTAAAGGCATCAGTTTGCTGATTTTTGAGCACCAATTCGACGGTTTAACATGTAACGTAAGACCATATGAAAAAGCAAAAAGGGAAAGTGAGTATTTTTGGTTTACATCCTGGGTTTCTTTAAAGCACGCCCAATGTATGGCACACAAGCGTTTTTGCATTCCGCCCCCATCGCACTTCGATCTCAGCAACGCAGCGTCATGGTGACAGGACTACCGTGGTGGGTGTCGCACCGTCTACCCAAATATGTCGACCATAATTGCTGCCGTAGTCAACAGGCACCGTCGTACGCCTCAGAAGTATAGTCTCAGAATTACTACTAGTGCAGCCATTCCATTTCGCGATTCCGTCTAAGCTTTTCGTTTACTTCGACAACCATCTCTGATGGTTTCTGAAATTCTGGAAAAAAAAAACTTTTTTTGTTAGCGAAGTAACGAAGAAAGAGAGAGAAACAAAGGTGGCGACAGTAATTTTAACGAAAGAAAGGATGGATGGCGCTAAAACAAAACGAACTCGAGGGAGAGAGAGAAACGATTATGGCGCGTTTACAAAATGCGGGCGCCACCCACCGCCAGGAGACCAAGACTGCTGGAAATGCCAGTGGTGGGCAAGTCCGGGTCACGCAAATGTTGTACACGCAACACGTTTGGTTCCGCTCTCGAATCGATTCCACCGCTTCCAAGCCGTTTCTCGGAGCTCCGTTTCAGCACAACAGCAAAGAGATTGTCCGAGCGCTTCTTGCCGCGGCAGCAAACCCTTGACAGAAATAAGGGAAAAACAAAACAAAACAAGAAGGAGTGGCACTGTTTTCGTGAATGCGAAGAAGAGCACAAAAACAAAATGAAGACAGAAAAGACGACAGGCCAGTTCTCAGTTCATTGAATCGCACGTGAACAAAAAAAAAAAAAAGAACCAGCAGTGCTTTGTTTGCAGCGTAACTTCTGTGGTACGGTTATATAAATAACAAAAAAAAAGAAAACAAGAAAGAGCTGCTTTTTGCAAACTCGAAGCGCGTAGAAATGATTAGGGTGCGTTTGTTTTGTTTGCAAATTAGGTGTTCGTTCCTTCCTTTCATTTAGTTTTCTTTCCTTTTTCATCCATCCTTGCAGCGATCTCTTCACTGCCACAGAAGGCTGTCTGTTAGTATAGCCCAACTCATTGCGGCTATGCGTTTTCAACCCAAAGTAGTAATAGCAATCGATCGTAAAATAAAAGCAAGAGAAATGGAGGCAAGCAAAAACTGATCGAAATGTAATTGTCCAGCCCCGTCTGCATGACAGTTGAAAGGCGGCCAGCACAAGACGCGTTCCGCCAGATATGCGGCCTATACGAGATTGCGCATGCTCGCGAAACTAACCCCACTAATGCAACCGTGCAGACAAACCTCTCTAGAGGGCAAAACTAAACGCTGTAGGATGCAGCAATGCACACGTGAACGGGCATCGACGATCGCCCGCTGGCTGTGGCAGGTCCCTGTCTCGTCAAGGATGGCAATCGATTGACGAGTATCTAATCCTTACGGCCGACCGCACACTGGTACTTGAATATGGAGGCTCACCGACCATCACGCAAGCTGCATCTTTATTTGTTGCTCTCTCTGTCTCTGGGCTTGTTTCACCATTTTCCTTAACTTTGGCGTGCCCAGTTCTCGACCGCAATTCTACAGCAGTACAAAAAAAAAATATAATTCTGGGATTTTACGTGCCAAAACACAGGATATGATTATGATGCACGCCGTATAGTGGGGAACGTGGGTCAGGGGAGGGTCCGGAATAGTTTTGACCACCTGGGGTTGTTTAATGTGTACCTAATGCACGGCACACCTCAAATGGTCAAAATTATTCCTGAGTCCCCCACTACGGCGTGCCTCATAATCATATCGTGTTTTGGCGTGCAAAACCCCAGTATTTAATTTTTCTTTCTAAGTGGCTCCGCAACGCCGAAGCCACTACACCACCACGGCGGGTTCTACCAAGAATGTTATAGAAACTAACTTTTAACTAAAAAAATTTTCTTTAACCTCTTTGGGTTCTGCAGCAGTACCAGCCGTTGTGACTCGCGTGGTCACGGCATCCTGCTGACCGGGCGGCACAAAAAAGAATACACTCACTCTCGCCCACTCGACAATGCTTGCTTTCCTTTAGAATACGAACTCAGTCACGTCTACTCACACGCCCATGCACTCCCTGTCACTCGTACTCGTAGCGTGCCCTCACGCTTACCCATAATTCCACGCGTTCGTATACTCCTAACTTACTCTTCCTCAACGACATTAACTCGCCTTCAGTATACACGTCAAACGCTGTATACGCCGGATGTAACTGTAGAGGCAGAAATACGTGAGAGCCACCATGTTTGGCACATCTAAACATGGCCTGCGCTTGCCGGATCATTACGAAATTGCCGTCAACTACGGACGCACGGAGGTGCGTCCGTCTTACGGAGGTGCGAGTCACGATATTCTGTTTATACAAATGAAAAACAGTGCGAGCGCTCGATTATGCGTGAACCATTGGCGGAGAATGAAATAGTTTTCTGTGCTCTATTATAAAAACAGTGATGTTTGTGTGAGGCTGAAGGAGATGATGTTGCTTTGCTAAAATTAGCTAAAGAAAGTAATTCCTGCTTCACACGTCACCTTTTTTTGAAATTGATGCACATGAATGTTTTTCTTTTTTGTGGCAGCAACAAGCCCAGAACCAGGAAAGTGTACAAAGCACACCGGGTATTGCTGTATGTAAATGGCACCACAGCCGTATATAGTTCCAATGATACGTCCACTTCTTAGTGAAAACGAAACTAAATTTGGCGTTCTTATTTACTAAAATCACGCTCACATAAGCAATGCTATAGTGGGAGGCTCCAGATTAATTTTGTTAGTTCTGTAACATGCTAATTAATTAGTTCTCGAAGGTTAACTAAGTGAAACGAAGATTTAACAAGGGTAATCCAAGCTCTCACTTTGCAAATCCAGGGTTAGCTCAGCTAAGCCGCAGACAATTCTTTCTTTTGTTTTCGTTCACTTCAAGGCCAGCGTTTGCAAGGCGCATGAAAATAAATAATCGTCCAATTATCGATGGCCATGTTGCCTTCGCTGTTGGCCCTTGTTGTCGTGTTTCTTCTACACGTTTCCGCGGACTAGGTAGCAGTGTGCATCGAGGCCCACTCTTAAAGAGGACACCTATCGTTGGCAACAACTTAACCCTGTAATGCACCAGCACTGTTCCAGATCAATGAATAGTATGAAAATTTGCTGACATTTATTCCTGTCGTGGGAAAGCTCATGAGTAGAACGATGTGATGAAATGGTATTTGAGTTGAAGCCTAACATATATATATATATATATATATATATATATATATATATATATATATATACAGGTTTATTTCGGAACTAGCGAAAGACAAACAGATCTCTCTCTGCCCTCAGGCGCGCATCTTCCTCATTGCAGGAATTCCTGGGCTCTCGTCGCCACCTTAACCCGTTCCACCAACTTACTTTCACTGGTCATCCAGTCCAGGGCATTACAGCATGGCATTCCACAGTTCTTCCTTGTCCTCTTCTGCCTTTTCTTATTCAGCAGTTTTTTTTCATCAGCCGTCTTCGGTTTCAGTGGTAATGCTCTCTTTTTTTTTAAATTTGATTGGCCGGCTCAGCTATCCAGAACTGCAACCTCGTTCCGGCGCATCAATAACGCTGTGCTGTGGGCTATGCGTTAACTTTCTTTCGCTTTAGCGAGAGTTTTGAGATACCATGCTATACGTTATACAGTCCTCGTCTTACGATGTGGTGCGCATGGAGCCATATTTTCCCGAGATGTGTGGACAACCTCCTCCTGCAGGGCATCGACTACTATTCAGTGAGCATCGAGGCGACGCTCGCCGTTGGGGCGACGCTCGCCGTTGGGGCGACGCTCGCCATAGGGGCGACGCTCGCCATGGAGCGATGCGAATGTGGCGTCTCTGTCGGCGTCGAGCCGCACTGGTCGTGACGAGGACAGACTTGCTCCAGAGTGCGAGATGGATCAAGACAAGATCAAGAGACCAAGACGACGTCTTTTCTTTTTCCTAGCCTGGATTTGAAAAGGCATATCAACAGCACCAAAATCAACAATTTGAAGAGGAAGCAACAAACCAACATCAACAAGCGGCTTGTTGGGTACGATGGCACTTGTCGCGACAAAGCTCCAGCATTCAGTAAACGGCGACAATACCATACGTTGGGCATTGCAGGGTAGAGCGTGCAGTGGAAAATACACCACTGTGCAAAAAAAAAGAGAATTCTTGAAGGTGTGTTCCAGCCAGTTACAGCACCTCATTGTAATGACGTAAGGCGGAAGCGAATACTTTAAATGTCGACGTTTGTTGGGAACTATGCTTTTGGAGCGCGGAGACGCAGAGGAAAAGATGCATAGCAGTTGTACGAGAATTCCATGGTACCCTCACGATGCAGCCTAGGTTATTGGGTCTTACCTGGCTTACGAAAGGCACGCTCGTAGTAAGGCTGACTGACCGACCAGACTTGTAACGATCATGGTCGTTAACATTTACGTAACATTTCACTTAGGTGTCTCACTGAAACGGGGGGGGGGGCGTAAAATAATGGTGTTTCACGTGCCAATACGGCGATGTGATTATGATGAGTGCCGTAGTTGACCACACGGATTTCTTTAACGTGCACCTCAACCTAAGTACACGAGTGTGTTTGCATTTCGCCCCTATTGAAATACGGCCGCCGCGGCCGGGCACGAACCCGTGACCTCGGGCTCAGCAGAGCAACGCCGTAGGCGCTAAGCTACAGCGGCCGGGGTTCAAAGAAAGAACGAACAAACGAAGGAAGACTGGCGTCAACGCTCCGCGGACTACGCGTTTGCAAATTCCTCGTGCATACGTCGCCGACCGACGCTTTCCACACAAGGGCTGCGATGCTTCAGCCTATTGGGTTCCTACGAAATTCGGGCGTTCGGGGTCGCTGGGTCGTTGGGGGAAGTGAAAAAAAAAATTGTGGCGGAAGAGGGGGAGAGAGTGGCGTGGCGTAACTGGCGAGAGGAGGTGTGCAGTGAGATAAATATAAATACGGCGGAACTGATCAACCCCACCGGAGACCACCCACGCGAACCTCCGGTTTTCGAGCGAGCCGCCGGTCCGGGGCTTCTTGTACGCGTCTTGTCTAAACATTGGCGCCTCAACGCTTCGCTTGCCCAACAAGCGGGGACGGCGTGTGTATTTAGACGCGACACCCTCTTTGCTTAAGACGGTCCCTGTTTCTTTTCTCCCTCTCCCCCCCTCTCTCTCTCGCTTTTTTTTGGGGGGGGGGAGCAGGGGGAGGGGGAACCGAAAAACAAACACATCAGCGTAGCCGACACCTTCTTATTGGGCCGGCCGACGTCTCGAAACTCGCGCAGTGCAAGCAGAGCCGTGATGCCGCTTCGGCTACCGGGTTACCGTAGTAACGCGAATTTAACCTGTTGAGTCGCAATACGATTCGTGGGACGGGATCCAACGTTCCACGCACTATTTGCCACGTACTCGGAAGACGACGTTGTCACGCGTCCGCGATGCCATGAGGGCACACGAACGAGTTCGGAGCATCGGTAAATGCGGCATGTGCGAAAACTGGGAGCCACGCAGATCACGTGACGCGGAGACGCGGTCGCTGCCGCTATGTACGTGCGTCCCGTACGCGGCTGAAATCCAGCCGGACAAAATCGCTTGACGATTGCCAGACAATCTTTCGGACCTCTCTAACTTCGTATTAGGCGCGGGGTACTTGGAGGATACGTCTAAAACAATAACCTCCACCACTTCACACGTTATCTACCCTATTTCAAATCTCATACTTCTTTTTTTTATCTTTCCTCCTCCCCCTCCTACGTGCAGGGTAGCGAACCGGATGCGATCTCGCTTAACCTCGCTGTCCTTTCCTTCTTGTGTGTCTCTCTCTTCTGCCTCCGGACGCTCGAAACAGGAGGACAATGCGGTGTGGCAGCTCAAGATTTTTTTTTATTATGGAGTTTTACGTGCCAAAACCACGAACAAGATTTTTATTAAAGGTGCTTTTATTCTCTATCGTTCTTTTGCCATATAACACGTATGCATACGCTTTGGACTATTTACATGCGCGGTGGCAACGTGATCGCCTTTCAAGTTTATTTCGGGTGAAGAAAACTCCTTTTCCGCCTGGAAACGCATTGAGCAACAGACATGGTTCAATTTTACTCGGATAAATGTCAATATCCACCGGAATAGAAACGAGGTCTCAAGAGGTTTGGCCGTTTGCCAATCTTAGCTCTACCACTAGGTTTAGGCATTCGCTTTTCAGAAAGCTAAAATTTTACGGCGGCCTATATGGGAAGTGAGCCTTGCTTGCTGCTCAAGCGCCTTGTTCCATGCCTCCACCTTACTGCACCGTTTCTCGTGTGACAGAGCCAGCTTAACGGTCGGCACTAAATAAAACCAACTAAAGGCAGTAAAAGAGGTTCAGTAAAAAAAGATGAACTTACATCCGCAGCAACCAAAGACCAACAAGACGCCACTCGGCAGACGCCCTCCTCTCCCCCTCCCCCGCCGCCACCCTTTCCACCTCCTGAGGGCTTCCCCGCAGACGATGAAATGGCCAGTCGAGTAACAGTAACCCGACTGGAAGTAACGAAGAAGCAGCACAGGCCTCGGAAATACGACGTTAATTTAAAAGCGCAAACGCAGATGCAGTAAAGGAGGAGTCTAGGTTTTCATCGGCTTCTGGGTCGGTCGGAAGAGCGAACAAAAAACAAACGGTGCGGCGAAACAGGCCGAGTCGACCGAGGAGTGCTCCTCTGGCGTGGTGTGCGGTATCTTTCAAAGGACGCCGCAACTCCGTACAACACCCTTCCCCGCGCCCCGCTCCCCCTCCCTCCCGCTTCCTACCGTGGATGGAGTGGATAACACTACAGCGCAAGTAGAGTGGCACGGCCGTGAACTCCATGGCGCACCACCTCGGTCATGGGAGAGGGTGTAACAAAGCAGTTACATCAATGGAAATAAAAGGGGCGGGGTGGAGGGGGGGGGTCTAAACTGTTTGCTTAGCGCTTGGCTTCGTCCGTCATCTGTGAGCTGACGCATATGCTTTGACGAATGGGAAAATATCGATGACCTCGACGGATGTAAAAGGAAAGAAAAGAAAAAGCTCTTTGGAAATTTTGGTTCATGCATCGAAGGCTCTCGAGTAGCGCTGTCAGCCTCGCCGTCGCGGTCAACAAGTGAGCGCACTGTTGGCACCGTTAGTCGTAAATGACGACGTGCGAGTGCTTTGGGGACGACAATAAGAACGTCGCTTAATTTTAGCGGTTCGAATGTGCACAAGAGAAACACAGAGATAAGCGAGATTGTTGTATTACGCGTACAGTATTAATTTCCCCTTTGTGATGTCCGAATGGGTATTTACGGTAACTGAATGCATGAATGCATGAATGAATAAGTGAATGGTATATATATAGGTCACTCTGATAAATGAGTGGAGATAGCTGATGTGCAATGTACACGAAAAACAAGAAGCCCGTAGCGACTCCAAGCACTTACCACGCAGCCGACTCGCGATGCCATGAGTTCTGATTGTTTCTTTGTGCAATGAGTTTTAAGTAAAGAAGGCTTACGTTACATTTGACGTCGGCAAACGATCGAAGTAGCTTTTAAGTGAATTCGAGGTTGTCCGGCTGCCCTTACTGATGTTACTGAGCATGTATGTAACCATTAAAGTCTTCTTCAACAACTTAGATGCTACATATCTATAATGAAGTCGTTCATTATCACGCGGTTTTATATTAACATGTATATGCGCTTACATACTCCAAATAAAATGCATATACACAGGCAATATGTCGTGACTGTAGTGCTTGATTACGAAAAGAAACAGAGACGTGCTCACCGGCACAGCTATTTTTGTTTGCACCGGGAGCAATATCTGTACGCGGACGTGTTCGACTCTCAGTGGTGGTGCGGGTAGGAATAGGAAAAGTGGACTCGGAAGTTAATTAGAATTATAGTCCAACATTCACTTCACGTCTGCAGTTGATCAGCCTCGTGTTGCATGATTCCCGTTGTCCTGCGTTGACCTCCGCTATCCTGCATAAGCAATTCCAGAAATGGAGATGTTGCATCTAGGCTAGTTTTGTAACTAACCGATTAAGATAAGATCAATTACCTAAGTATTTCTCTGGTGGCCTTTGTTTTGTTTTGTCCACCCAGGAGAAAGAACTTCTAGAAACTATATATACGGGAAACTGCTACTGTGAGACGTTTTAGTGCATTCGCAGAGCCGAAAGACGAAGCACGTTATCCATATCAATTCTCGACGCTATGTGCCGACACTGCTCACAGCACTGACTGCATGCCCAGTCGATATTGTTACATTTTCGTCGACGAGACGTTTAAACCAAATAAAAAGAGCGCGTAATTTTACCGTACATTTCTAAAACAAGCACATTAAGTTTACCTTGCTATAAAATTGGAGTAATGCGCTGTATAGCATAAATTCGTCAAGCCGTTGACGTGTAACTGGCCTTCTGCAGGAAATAACCAAAGTATACCCTACCATTGTGATGTTATAAGGCCACTACTGACATCTATGGTGCGTACTGACGCACCTATAGCAGGCTTTCATGCTTTAGACGTCATTTTCTGCGAGGAAAGCAGGTACACGGCCACTTTTCGCAACGTTTTCCTTTAGGAAACCGCGCGGTAGTACAATAACATTAGTGGAGACACAGCAACGCAAAATTCATATATCAAAAAAAAGGACTTTCCTTTTTAAGGCTATAGATGAAACACTTTCGGGCCAGAAAATGCAGGAAAGTTTCCAAATGATAATCTACTATGAGTGCACTACATCAATCCCTTCACACAGTGCTCCCATAAAGGAATGCTTAAATCGCGAGTTTACCTCGTCTCAAGAACAACGAAATACTGTCGGATTCCTTATTATATGCCTTTAATTGTACGTACAGTGGGGCCGCAGTTCCCAAAGAGGTCAACAGGTGTCAAGCCATTCCTCGCCAGTGGTTCTTCATGGCGCGGAGCGGCGGACGCAATCAGTTCGACTAAGAATGGCAATGCTAAGAATGGCAATCGTAAGAATGGCAATGCTAAGAATGGCAATGCTAAGAATGTCCATCGTCAAAGCAGTCATCGAAGCGTACGCACGCACGTCACAACTCTACAGCCCCATTCCATACTTTGCCTGCGCTCTGACTTGTCGCTCCAGTTCACGCTGGACTGGGCAATTCAAACGCTTCAGTTCAAATATAGCAGCTATTTAATTGGGTAGGGCCAGCCGTCATCTGGCCTCAACGGCAGCTTGACAAATGCGAATTCTTTTTTTTCCGAGAGGACTTTCGTTGTTCTCGTGGCAAAGGTTACCAGGTTTGTATGCTTCACACCCCGTTATATACTTACTTTTGTAACTCCTTAGCTGCACAACAATTTTGGCAATTCTATTTGGCTTGGCAACTTTAAATCATAATATCGAGTGCGATAATGTTGCCACTGATACAAGCTTTTGCGGAAACAGTAATGCCGTTGACTGTGAAACTACTAAAGACCGAAGAAATACTAAAAAGAAAAAGAAAGCAGAAAAAGAAAGACGCTGACGCAGAAGCCCCGAGTCAACCACTGCAATAAGCAGCTTCACAGCATTGCAACACTTCGCATGACCTAGCAACCCCTGTCATACAATCGGGCAAATTCATCCAGATATCGGTTCGGGTTGTCAGTGATCTAGTAAAATTTGTAGGCCGATACCGGGGCACGAGTCAGGAGGTGGCGAGTCCCATCGAGCGATGCTTCGTGGTGTTGCCCTCCCTTATCACGCAACACCTGGCGCGCTATCGTTTCAACAGCAGGTGTTCCCTCTCTCCCGTTCTGCTCGGCAGTGCTTATCAGCAGTGCTTATACGACACCTGCTGCTTCGCTTGCAATGGCGCCAACTATGAAAGCTGCTGCGCTAAGCGGCGCGGAAAGGCGACGACTGGCGAATCTGGCTTTAGTCCGTCGAGACAGGCGCCAGCGCCAAGCAGAACGCCTTCCTGCTTTCACTGCGCGAGATGAAAACTCGCAACAAAACGTCGCAACTCAACTGGCTACCCGAGACACTGCGGAGCCGGACCAAAACGCTCGTGCCTCCGCCGAAGCAGCTCGGTAGAGGCTCAGCGCCGCAGCCGAGAGGACCCTGTCGTTGAGAGAAGAGAGAGAGAGAGAAACGGTTGTTACACCAAACATTGTCCCGAGCGAGGCCCGCATGATCCTAAGGTGGGAAGGCTTCTAAGTCCAGGAACCCTCTGGCTTCGACTGCCCTCTTGGCCCTGGCGACGAATCGTCGTTGGTCTTCCAGGTCCCCAAGGGCGAGCTTGGCCTCCCACGTTTCGAATAGGTGGTTTGCTTCTTGTGTTCGTTTCGCATCCGTTTCCGGTTGCATTTCGCTGCCTTCCTGCCACGGGCATTCCAGGAGCAAGTGGGCCAGAGTGTCTGGTACGTTGCAGAGTGCGTAGCTGCGGAGCGTTGGGTAGAGGCGATGCATTATTGTTCCGCGAGTGTATGTGCTACTTTGCAGACGCTTAAGGATCATGCTTCCTTCTCTGCCGAGTTTAGGGTGCGGTGGAAGGTACACTAATCGAATTATTTTCCACAATATCTCACGAAATCTAAGCACTTAGACCGATACGCCCAAAATTCTCATTAGAGTATCGTAATCGTCGGTGATTTTTTTTTCTGTTTGACTTAGAGGTTTCCTCTATGTACGCGTTGTGTGCGCTGAGCTCGTGATGCGAAAAAGAACCACAGCCAAAGCAACTCTGTAGGATATCCAAAGGAAGTGATTGCGGTAGCAGCAAAATTGTGGCCAAATATTGCGTATTTTCACATGCATCCTAAACGTTAACAAATTGTACGCGTGAGATTTTATAAGAAACCAGTGCCCTTTTTGAGAGGTTGAACGAAAGGATTAACTTCCTTCAGATTGGAAAGACCACTTTCTAATACACTGATTGTGTAAACGTATGCGAACCTTTCTGAAGCGCCTGATCCTTGTTTATAACTTTTACATTAAACTGCGCTACTTCATCTGTCGCCCCCCCCCTCCCTTTATTTATTTTGAACTATATAATTGAGTAATTAGCGGCACACATACCAATTCACGAATCGTAGGGGGCGTGTTCGCAAGGTGTAATCACTGGG